>NC_136425.1:134147500-134432500 GCF_052625555.1 Lactuca saligna
CAGATATCGATGCGTCACAATACACCACGAAGTCCTGCAACCCCTCGGGAAGTGTCAACACTAGGGATTCGCATAATCTATGGCGAAGAGCCTCAAATGAGGCCTGCTGCTCTAGGCCCCAGCTGAACACAACACCTGTAACATCCTGAAATATCAAGAGTAGAGTTGTAGGGCTAAAAGAGTAAATTGGGAAAGAGCGACTCGGCGAGTCCATGTGTGGACTCGGCGAGTAGAGTCGCGACTTGGTCACGTGTTAAGTGGCCGACTCGGCGAGTCAGTGTATTGGACTCGGCGAGTAGGCGCTGAGTGGAGAAAACCCTAATTCTTGGGGTTGAGCCTTATATAATGATCATTATGTCTTCCTCCCAGCCTCTTTATCACCCCTTGAGCCCCAAAAAACCCTAAATCGCGGAGAAGCACCATTGTTGAGTGGATTGGAGCTTGGAGAAGTAATGGTTGAAGGAATTTTGGGAAGATTGAACGCTTGGAGCAAGGGGCTTTGCTTGGATTCAAATTGCATTGCAGTTGGGGCATCACTTAGAGGTAATATCTCGATTTTGGCCTGTTGCTATGTTGTTTCTTCATTTTGGGATTTGTGAGAAATTATCTATGGATGAAATGGGAAGTCTAGAGGTTAGATCTGAGGTTGCTACCTCAGATCTGGAAGGGAGAAGAATCAGAGAGCATGAAAGTCCCTGTGTTGGAGTGTTTAGTGAAGCTTGCATGTCCCAAACCCTAGCCCCAATGTGCAAACGGCTTAGATCTCTTTGGATTCATGTAAAGTTTGCCCCTTTACGTGATGGATGAGTGGTAGGAGGCTAGATCTATGTCTTGGAGCAGTTGCATGGCCTGGAATGCTTCGGAATGTATTCAGACCGGCGGTACTCGGCGAGTCACATGGGTGGACTCGACGAGTTGGATGAAGATGGCCTGGAACTCGGCGAGTTGTATGAACAACTTGGCGAGTAAGTTGAAGATAGCCGTACACTCGGCGAGTCTGTTCTTGGACTCGACGAGTCTTGTCGAAGAGTCCCAAATATTCTCTGGTTGAGTCGAGAATCGGTGAGTCGAGGGATGGCTCGGTGAGTCGTGTGCGAGTGGACTCAGAGTTGTTGGACTCGGCGAGTCTCGGGGTGACTCGGCGAGTTAGGTCGCAGATTCAATGAAGTTCTGATTATGGGAACTCGACGAGTCACAGGGTTGACTCGGCGAGTAGGGTCAGTCAGGGGTTGACTTAGACTGAGGACTTTGATTTCGACCAAGGGTTGGCCGTTGACTTTTAGGGTTTGGTCAGCGATGTGGCCTTTGGGCCAAGAGAGAGGTAAAATAGTCTTTTAACCATAAGAGGGTGTTATGAGAGGATTTATTCTAGTCTCGAGAGTTATATTCATGAGAGTATTTGCCTTACGTGTTAGGCGGTGGCGAGTTCGAGATTCAAGTGTGGGGATATCTGCTTCCTGCTTGCCAGGTGAGTCTTCTCACTATACTTTACCTTGAGTAGGTAACCAGAGTTATGTGATTAGAGTATTTGTATGCTATATGTACGTGATGTGTTGTACTGCATTATTTCTATGTGATTTATGATGTGCATGTTTATAGAGTTGGAACCGGAAGGTTCGCAGAGTTAGAACCTAAGGGTTCACAGAGTTTGGGTGCACGGACCCACAGAGTTATAGCCTCGAGTGGCTAATATGTGTTATGTGTGGTATTTTGGGGAACTCACTAAGCTTCGTGCTTACAGTGTTTTGTTTGATGTTTTACAGGTTTCTTTCAGTATCACGGGACGGCACCGGCTTGATTGTACACACCAGAGAAAGAGTCATATTTTGGAGGATCCTGGTTTTCTATGCAAGTGAAAATGGAGTTATGTTTTGTAAATCGACTATGAATAAGATTTTAAACAAGTGTTTCTAAGAGTAAAATGATTATTTTAAATGAAAATTTTGTCTTGAAATTTACGGTGTTACAAGTTGGTATCAGAGCCTTGGTTTGAGGGATTCAGATGCGCCTTCGGGTAAATCTGGACTCAAACTGAGGAAGTAAGAAAAGTTTTAAGGAAATAATTTTCTTTAAAAAAATAAATAAATAAGAGTTTAAAGAGAAAGCAAGAAGGAGCAGTGTGTACAATCAGCCAGAGCCCGAACGGTGATTTCCCATAATACACTTATTTTGTGTTATGAGATATTTATGATGCACTTTATGAGATATTATTGCATGCTAGAGACAGGCTAGGTATTTCATATGTTAGGACTAGAGTGGCCTGATTTGTGATGCCTTAGCCTAGGACTCGTTGTTATATGTGTTATGCTTTTGAGTATGTGATGAGTGAGAGTATCCAGTTAGAACCCATGAGGGGTAGAGTTACAGAGTTTGGTGGTACTTTCGAGGATGAGCCGAGAAGGTGGAGTTATCACAGAGAGGGAGTCCTATGTATTCTTCGATGCTCGAATGCTGCTTGCTTTGTGCTGTGGAACTCTCGATGATGGGAGTCAGCTACCAAGTGAATATGACGATATTCAGGAGGTAGATGGCTGGCATCATTAGGAGCTCCTCAGCAGCTGATAGCAAAGAAGGGGAGGACAATGGAAGAGCCTAGGGAGTAACCCTAGCCAGATGAGTGCGCTTGCAGAGTAGAGAATTTCGCTGGGGAGTGAGCACGCGCGATGGGATTAGTGAAAGGGCAGGTCGAGCAGCTACTTAGAAGCTCTGGGATGGTCCGTGTGGAAAGTATGGGTAGATGTGGCAGGTAGTATGGGCCCGTACTACTGAAAGCAGAGGACCCATACTTGATACAGGGAGTATTCTGAAGGTTCTAAGGAGCGGATGGAGGAGTGATGTTATGGTTCGGGTACCATACATCAGAGCAGATTGAGGAGTGATGTTATGGTTCGAGTACCATACATCAGAGCAGATTGAGGAGTGATGTTATGGTTCGGGTACCATACATCAGAGCAGATTGAGGAGTGATGTTATGGTCTGGGTACCATACATCAGAGCAGATTGAGGAGTGATGTTATGGTCCGGGTACCATACATCAGAGCAGATTGAGGAGTGATGTTATGGTTCGAGTACCATACATCAGAGCAGATTGAGGAGTGATGTTATGGTTCGGGTACCATACATCAGAGCAGATTGAGGAGTGATGTTATGGTCCGGGTACCATACATCAGAGCAGATTGAGGAGTGATGTTATGGTTCGGGTACCATACATTAGAGCAGATTGAGGAGTGATGTTATGGTCCGGGTACCATACATCGGAGCAGATTGAGGAGTGATGTTATGGTTCGGGTACCATACATCAGAGCAGATTGAGGAGTGATGTTATGGTCCGGATACCATACATCGGAGCGGATGGAGGAGTGATGTTATGGTTAGGGTACCATACACCGGGGCATATTAAGAAGAGATGTCATGGAATGAGTACCACGATTCGTAGTGAAGGTTGTTTGTGGTTCTCCGGTTATTCGGTCATGAGTAAGTTCGAAGAGGCATCCCTTGAGAGGGAGATCGAGAGTCCCTCAGAGTATTTTAGTAAGGAGTCAGTGAGAAGGGAGAATTTCGATCTGAGTTGAGCGATCAGTCGATAAAGGAGATGTCACCTCCTATGATCTGGGAGGTACTGCTTATGTACGTGTGAAAATATGAGGAGCATGATGTTTTGGTTTTGGGTTTAGGGGTAAACCCTGCAGGTCGTCATTGATGATGATTTCCCACCAGAGTATCAGGTAGCATGTGTGCCGCGAGGCAGTGATTTATCATGAGCAGATAGTTAGTTTGGACTGAGATAGTCGAGGGCCATGCTACACCTAATTGAGTATAGTCGGGTGTATGGTAGTGGTATCAGTGGGGAGTTCAGTCGAGTTTAGCGGTGCAGAGAGTTTTCTATCCATGGGGTGTTGAATATGGGAGTGGGTCCTTGTTCTTGGGATGATCCCGGTGTTGGAGCGTTGGTTGATGAGTTGAGGTGAGGCGTACAGTTATTTTATGGTTCAGTCTATGAGTCAGGGATGTTATTGAGCAGTTGAGTTGTTTGGTACTAGGTTGGTACGAGATTTGGAACGGCTAGAGGCAGACGTGACGAGAAGTTCTTGAGGAGTTCATCAGAGGTTCAGAGTATATGAGGTCGATTCATTTCCGTAAGGGGGATTATCATGCGGTGTGTAGCACTTTTCGGGGGCAGGTGTGATTTTGCTGGAGAATATAATTATGGAATAGTTGTGTGCTTTTTGGTGACGGTTCGAACCCTAAGTGGGGGAGAACCGGGTGCCGTATGTAAGAAAGCAGAGATTTTTCAGGAGCAGTTATAAGTGGAGTATAGAGATATGCGGTAAGAAATCATGAGACCAGAGATGTCGGTGATTGAGGAAAGGGGTCAGAGTGAGTTAATGCGGGAAGTAGTTGTTTGAGAAGGATGAATGTCTCCACGACAGGTGTTTATTAGTCAGGAATTTGGTATTGGTCAGTGTTGGGGTAAGTAGATAGAGAATGATTGGGCAGCCAACTCCCGGGTTGGTATATGTATCCTTGTTTGGATTTTGAGTGGTGGGAAAAAGGGTTTCGGAGAATTATCAGTGTATTTCGTAGCGTTAGCGTTTCTTCGTATTGCAATTGAGAAATTGAATACACCGAAGTTGCAACTTGGGAAAAATGAAGATCTAGTTATGGGGTTCAGAGGGAATGTTCTATTGCATCTATATGGTGCTTGGGGCAGGAGATCGGTGGTTGTGGCAGGATCTCGTGATGTTCGCTAGGGGTGTTCCGAGGGATCCAGGTATTGATATCTTTATTTCAGAGTTACTCGCGAATCTTGAGTTGAGATGACTTGTGGTATATCAGGTATTTATGGATCTTGTCAGAGCCCTTCGAGTATGGGCATCCAGGGAGGTTATTTGAGAAAGTGGATCTTCACAAGGGTGGGCATCTGTTATGTCGATTACCTCCAGAGTCTGTGATGAATATTCGAGACGAGTATGGGTAGCCACCTATGATAGTCTGCGGAGCACGAGCTAGTGGGGTCAGAGGGTGTTGTGATACTGCAAGGAGCCGTAGTACTCACTAGTCAGAGGGTGTTGTGATACTGCGGGGAGCCGTAGTACTCACTAGTCAGAGGGTGTTGTGATACTGCGGGGAGCCGTATTACTCACTAGTCAGAGGGTGTTGTGATACCACGGGGAGCCGTAGTATTCACTAGATGGCAAGGGAGTGTGATGATGGAATGTTCTCCGATCAGTGTATGATGTGGAAGCGTTTTGGGCTTGAGTAGCCCTAGTATTGAGTTTTTGGAGCCTGGATGTTGGACCGGGGGCGAGACTGGGGTCCCCGTCTCTGTTAGGGAATGTGGTGAGATGGCAAGGGATATGCGCAGCAGAAACCAGAGATCAGAGTGGAAATGATCCTCGGTTGGATTGTACTTTCTTGCATAAGGAAAAGAGAATTTCGTGACTTGCGTGTCACGGGGTCGGGATAGTGGTCACGGGGAGGAAGTTAGTGGGATATTTGGATCATGATTTGGGTGACCTTTGGAGGCTCAGCTGTGGAGTCAAAAGCTGACCTGGTGCCCAGTCTCGAAGAGGGATATGAGATGAGCTAGAGCTTATCATGATGATGTCTGAGGACACCTCAGAGGGAGTGAACGATTCAGATGCTCAAAGACATGCTTCGGGCATATATATTAGATTTCGGAGGGTGTTACGGCACGTATTTATCCTTGGTTGAGTTACCCCATTCAACAGCCATCATTAGTGCATTGGTATGCCACCCTTTGTACTGTTGTATGGGAGGAAGTGTTGGACCCTCATTTGCTGGGGAAAGTGTTGATTCGCGGAGGTGAAAGTTGTAGTGAGAATGGATGATTTGGAGTATGGTGGTCGAACACTGTGTCTGTGACAGTGATATGGAATGACATCATGAGGGGATGTCTGCTGAGGACGCGGAAGGATTCCGCGGGTGTAGAGCCAAGAGTCTCAGGATGGATGCAGGGATGGAGTATGGGACTCCCAACTTGATTCTGATCAAGGGTTGTGTGCGTAGTGGTGGTTTCTCCTGGGGATGTTAGAGATTTCATCAGTGCGACGGGTTTTCCTAACCCAAGAGTGTGAAGGTTGGTGCGGCTTGGGTTCTTGATTGCAAGAAGAGGAATCATGGGAGTTGCTCTAGGATTTAAGAGTGGGTCTTTCCGTCGTCACAGATTGGATAGAGAGGGATTCGACTCGGGGATCCGATGGTTCATGTCTTCTAACCCTTATGGGTCGAGTGATTGTTGAGATTTGGGGCAGTGATACTTCATGGGTAATTCTCGGATCGTTGTGTGTGGTCAACAGAGGGTGCATCCGGTGCCCGGTTCGAGACATTGGTCAGGACACTGTAAGGAAGGGGAAAGTGTGTTCGAGTTTCGATGGGTATGCCTTGTGAGATCTGGTCCGATTAAGGCCAGGTGGCATGTTGTGGGAGTACTTCTGGAGTTGAGTTGTTGTAGGCTTCGAGAGCGAAGCCTAATTTAAGTGGGGGAGAATTGTAACATCCCGAAATATCAAGAGTAGAGTTGTAGGGCTAAAAGAGTAAATTGGGAAAGAGCGACTCGGCGAGTCCATGTGTGGACTCGGCGAGTAGAGTTGCGACTTGGTCACGTGTTAAGTGGCCGACTCGGCGAGTCAGTGGATTGGACTCGGCGAGTAGGCGCTGAGTGGAGAAAACCCTAATTCTCGGGGTTGAGCCTTATATAATGATCATTATGTCTTCCTCCCAGCCTCTTTATCACCCCTTGAGCCCCAGAAAACCCTAAATCACGGAGAAGCACCATTGTTGAGTGGATTGGATCTTGGAGAAGTAATGGTTGAAGGAATTTTGGGAAGATTGAAGGCTTGGAGCAAGGGGCTTTGCTTGGATTCAAATTGCATTGCAGTTGGGGCATCACTTAGAGGTAATATCTCGTTTTTGGCCTGTTGTTATGTTGTTTCTTCATTTTGGGATTTGTGAGAAATTATCTATGGATGAAATGGGAAGTCTAGAGGTTAGATCTGAGGTTGCTACCTCAGATCTGGAAGGGAGAAGAATCAGCGAGCATGAAAGTCCCTATGTTGGAGTGTTTAGTGAAGCTTGTGTAACATCCGGATTTTTACCAGGTATCTTGTAAATTTAATTTTGTTGAATTGTGAGGGGGACTCGGCGAGTTGGAGCTCAGACTCGCCGAGTAGGGACGCGGATTTGGGCAATGAAGCGCGCCTGGACTCGGCGAGTCTGCGCTGTGTAATGAAACCCTAAATTTCCGGGTTTGAGGCCTATTTAAGGGGCCTTATGGCCGTCATTTGTGCTCACCCAACCCTCAGTGAGAGACCCTTGTGCTCTTGAGCGATTTGTGAAGAGAAAGGAGCATTTCTTGACCTTGTGTGTGTTATTTAGCAAGAAGAAGGAGACTTTAGGCAAGAGGAAGCAAAGGAGGTTGCTATTTCGTGGATTTGGGGCTTAGATCATCACTCTAGAGGTATGATCTCGGACTATTTTCTGTTCGGTGAAGCATTATGCAATTTAGGGCTTATGAGGGTCATTTATGGGATGATTTGGTGCCCATTGGTTCCCTCCTTGAGTTGAGGTTATGGATCTGGACCCATAGAGGTCCAGAGAGTCTCACTCATCAAGCTTTATGTATGACAATGGAGTCCATGACCTTGTGTTGTAGTAAATGAGTCAAAAACATCATATATGGTCATATAGAGGTTGTATGTGCATCAAGATTGTAACTTTACGTGCTAAATGAGCTTGGAGGGACTGGATCTATGGATTAATGGACTGGATCTGACCTTTAGAGCAAGATTGAGTCAGTGCATGGCACGGACTCGCCGAGTCCGAAGAACAGACTCGGCGAGTAGCATGAGTGTTGCCCGACCACACAGTGAGTGGCGTTGCCGAGTTGGGGAGGGTGGACTCAGTGAGTCAAGGGGGAGTCAGAATGGATCGGTGGATTGAGTCAAACTGGACTCGCCGAGTTGTTTTGAGACTCGGCGAGTTGAGTCGTGGTGGCCCCACAACTCATGCCAGGTGGAACTCGTCGAGTTGAGTGAATGCTCGACGTGTCAAGGGAGGATTCCGGGGAAATTGGTGTATACGCCCAGACTCGCCGAGTCGCCTTGGTACTCGCCGAGTCCGGTCAGAGTTGACCGTTGACCGTTGACCAGTGTTGACTCCTTTTTGATAGTCAACCTTAGAGATATAAAGTGTTAATTAGAAGCATATAATGTTATAGGAGGATTAGAGCTCGGAGGATCGAGCACGAGGGATTTCCAGGATTCGTGAGAAACCGAGATACGCGAGGTGAGTCTTCTCACTATACTTTACCTTGAGTAGGTAACCAGAGTTATGTGATAGAGTATTTGTATGCTATGTATGTTGTGTGTTGTACTGAATGATTTCTATGTGATTTATGTGGTGCATGTTTATCAGAGCTAGAACCTGAGGGTTCACAGAGTTTGGGTGCACGGACCCACAGAGTTATAGCCTAGAGTGGCTAATATGTGTTATATGTGGTATTTTGGGGAACTCACTAAGCCTTGTGCTTACAGTGTTGATGTTATTTGTTTCAGGTACTAGTGATGACCGCGGGAAGGCGCCGGCTTGATCCGTATACACACACGTTCGGAGCTTGATATTATGATCTTGGGATTTTGTACTGTTTTGTTGGATAATTAAAATGGTTGTTTTTATGAATATCGAGGGAATTATGTTTTATAAAAATTGAAAATTTTGTTTGAAATTTTCGGTGTTACAGCTTGCATGTCCCAAACCCTAGCCCTAATGTGCAAATGGCTTAGATCTTTTTGGATTCACGTAAAGTTTGCCCCTTTATGTGATGGATGAGTGGTAGGAGGCTAGATCTATGTCCTGGAGCAGTTGCATGGCCTGCAATGCTTCAGAATGTATTCAGACCGGCGGTACTCGGCGAGTCACATGGGTGGACTCGACGAGTTGGATGAAGATGGCCTGGAACTCGGCGAGTTGTATGAACAACTCGTCGAGTAAGTTGAAGATAGCCGTAGACTTGGCGAGTCTGTTCTTGGACTCGACGAGTCTTGTCGAAGAGTCCCAAATATTCTCTGGTTGAGTCGAGAATCGGTGAGTCGAGGGATGACTCGGTGAGTCGTGTGCGAGTGGACTCAGAGTTGTTGGACTCGGCGAGTCTCGGGGTGACTCGGCGAGTTAGGTCGCAGATTGAATGAAGTTCTGATTATGGGAACTCGACGAGTCACAGGGTTGACTCGGCGAGTAGGGTCAGTCAGGGGTTGACTTAGACTGAGGACTTTGATTTCGACCAAGGGTTGGCCGTTGACTTTTAGGGTTTGGTCAGCGATGTGGCCTTTGGGCCAAGAGAGAGGTAAAATAGTCTTTTAACCATAAGAGGGTGTTATGAGAGGATTTATTCTAGTCTCGAGAGTTATATTCATGAGAGTATTTGCCTTACGTGTTAGGCGGTGGCGAGTTCGAGATTCAAGTGTGGGGATATCTGCTTCCTGCTTGCCAGGTGAGTCTTCTCACTATACTTTACCTTGAGTAGGTAACCAGAGTTATGTGATTAGAGTATTTGTATGCTATATGTACGTGATGTGTTGTACTGCATTATTTCTATGTGATTTATGCTATGCATGTTTATAGAGTTGGAACCGGAAGGTTCGCAGAGTTAGAACCTGAGGGTTCACAGAGTTTGGGTGCACGGACCCACAGAGTTATAGCCTCGAGTGACTAATATGTGTTATGTGTGGTATTTTGGGGAACTCACTAAGCTTCGTGCTTACAGTGTTTTGTTTGATGTTTTACAGTTTTCTTTCAGTATCACGGGACGGCACCGGCTTGATTGTACACACCAGAGAAAGAGTCATATTTTGGAGGATCCTGGTTTTCTATGCAAGTGAAAATGGAGTTATGTTTTGTAAATCGACTATGAATAAGATTTTAAACAAGTGTTTCTAAGAGTAAAATGATTATTTTAAATGAAAATTTTGTCTTGAAATTTACGGTGTTACAACACCCTTCCGGGTCAATCTGATGAGAGGAACAACAATCTTGGAGAAATCCCTGATGAACCTCCGATAATAGCCGGCCAACCCTAGAAAACTCCTGATCTCAGAAGGAGATTTCGGCACCTCCCAACTCATTACCGCCTCGATCTCGGCCGGATCGACCAAAATCCCCTCTTGGTTAACAAGGTGACCAAGGAATTGCACCTCTCGTAACCAAAAATCGCACTTGGAGATTTTGGTGTAAAGCCTCTCCGATCTCAGCACGCTGAGGATCTCCCGCAAATGCTCCTCATGCTGCTCCCGGGACTTTGAATACACCAAAATGTCGTCAATGAACATAATCACTAAATAGTCTAACATCGGTCTGCATACCCTGTTCATGAGATCCATGAATGTTGCAGGCACATTGGTGAGCCCGAATGGCATCACCACGAACTCGTAATGCCCATAACGAGTCCTGAACACAGTTTTCTGAATATCCTCCTCGCGCACCTTCATCTGATGATATCCAGATCTCAGATCAATCTTGGAAAACCAAGATGCTCCCTGCAGCAGATCGAATAAATCATCAATCCTCAGCAAAGGATAACGGTTCTTGACCGTTAAATTATTCAACTCTCGATAATCTATGCACATTCGGTGCGAACCATCCTTTTTCTTCACAAACAGGATTGGTGCTCCCCACGGCAAGCTGCTTGGCCGTATAAACCCCTTCCCCAGCAGCTCCTGAAGCTGCGAGGATAACTCCTACATCTCTGGAGGTGTAAGATGATAAGGCGCCTTGGCGATAGGCGCTGCCCCCGGAATCAAATCAATGCGAAACTCCACCTGCCTCTCGGGAGGCACACCCGGTAACTCCTCAGGGAAAACATCCGGGAATTCACACACTATCGGGAACTCCTCAACCGCACTCGGTCTCATTGCACCAACCCTCGTATCCAACACATATGCTACAAAACCACTACAGCCCTGCTGTAGACTTTGCCTTGCTCTAGCAGCCGAACAAAACGCTGAATCGGGATGGGTACCCTCGCCGTACACAGTAAGAACTCCCCCACTTGGGTCTCGTATAGTCACCAGATGTCGCTCACAGTCGATAAGTGCTCCAAATCTGCTCAACCAATCCATGCCTATGATGACACAGACGTCCCCCATCGCTATCGGGACCAAATCAATAGGAAACTCTACACCGAAAATCTTGAGTACACATCCTCGAATCACCTCTGTGGCATATACTGCTCTCTCGTTGGCACTGGAAACTCTCAGATGTCGATTCAACGCCTCTCGACTAATGCTGATGTGACGAATGAAAGCCAACGATACAAAAGATCGACTCGCACCCGAGTCAAATAACACCAAAGCAGGTACATAATTCACAAGAAAAGTACCTACTAATATCATAATATAAGCATAAAATTTTAAAAATTAAATAATTACATGAGAGAGTACATACCAGCCACGACATCGGGCGCTGCGTGGACCTCCTCCGCGGTCAACTGGAAGGCTCTCCCTCGTGCCTTCGGTACCTCGGCCTTCACTAGCCGGCTCTCAGTAGCTCTGATAGCAGCAGGAGCAGATCCCTGTGGTGCTTCCTGGGTAGTCCCTCACAACAGCGGACACTCTGCCTTCCGGTGTCCGGTCTGGTTGCAGTGAAAACATACAAACCCCTTTGGGCAGTCTTTGGCCATATGCCCCTCCTTGGCACACTTGTAGCAAGATCCCGCTCTACAAACTCCATCATGACCCTTGCCACACTTCCCACAAGTGCGGCCCTTTTGGCTCCCTGCCCTGGAATCACCGGGCTTGGCCCGCTTGGCTGCCAGCTGAGACTGCGCCGGTCGCCGATCCCTCCCCTGCGACTCCGCCTCCTCCCTTGCCTAAGTCTCTACCTCAATCTCCCTCTTCCGGGCATATGCCTGGAGTTTGGCAAATGTCCGGTATGAGGAGTTCGCCACGAAGTCCCGAATATCTCTCTGCAAAATACTCAAATAACGGCTCATACGAGCCTGATCATAAGACATGTGCTCAGGGCAGAACATCGCCCTCTCATGAAACATCCTGGTGATAACTGTAATGGACTATGTACCCTGCTTGAGGGTCAAAGACTCTTGTGCCAACCGATCCCGTTCCACCAGAGGAACGTACTCATCACGAAACATGGTAGTGAACCTCTCCCAGGTCACCGCAGTAAGCTCTGCTGGAGAATAGTGTGCTGTCGTGAACTTTCACCAGTCCTTCAAACCCAGGAGAAGCTGGTTCAGTGCAAACTGAACCCTCAAGTGCTCCGGGCACGAGCATGTGTAGAAACAACCCTCAATGTCAGACACACATCTCATCATTGTAATCAGATCCTACGTCCCATCAAACTCTGGTGGCTTCGTGTTGCTGAACTCTCGGAATAGCAACGCATCACCACCCTGCAGCCTCGCAGCAGCAACAGCTGTGGTGGCCGATGCAACAACAGCCTCAGAAAGAGCAGCATAATTCTCATCAAAAGTCTCAATCAGCATGGTCTTAATAGACCTAAACATCTCTGGTACCTCTTCCCTGATGGCCGCAGCCACCTCCTCATGGATGATCCGACGGATCTCCTCATCACTAGCGTCGCTGCTCCTTGGCATAAGTCGTGTCCTCACCATGATCTACCTCTGAAATACAACATACGATATATTAGAAATTCATTCGAGCATACTTGCTCTCGATAGCGCATCCCTCCTTGATCTCTAGCACCCCGAAGATTCTTACTTGAATTGAACACCGCCCCGGTGTTTTCAGTAGTACAGGCCCAATACTACTGTCCGCACCGTATCAGTGTACACCCCAAGTCCTCCTCCTAGGATCCCAAGTCCCAAGTACTCTATTATGCATAACCCACTCTCTATAGATCTCTCATAGTTCCTCACTGCAACCTACTCACTCTCAAACATCTCATAGCAGCTCACCTCTCCCTAGGCTAAGGCATCACAAATCAGACCACTCTAGTCCTAATAGAAATACCTAGCCCACTCTAGCAAGAAAATACATCATATCAATCTTATAAGCATATAACATAAGGGTTTTTGGGAAATCACCGTTCGGGCGCTGACTGATCGTACACACGTTTCTGCTCCGTGTTTCTCTAAAAATCTTTTACTTCTTTTAGAAAATTTGGTTCTCTTTTGAAAATATTTTCCAAATCCTCAGTTTGAGTTCAAATACTCCCGAAGGTGTACCCGAATCCCTCAAACCAAGGCTCTGATACCAACATGTACTTGGTCATTACACCATTTTCATACAATGTAACACCAAAATTTTCCAAAACAATTTTTCGCATTTATAAAAACATAATTCATTTGTAAATCATAAAAACATCATTGTTTAAAACTCAATTTATAACATATAACAATCCCAAGATCTTTTAGCATAAAAATCCTGTGTGTGTATTGATCAAGCTGGAACCTTCCCGCGATCCCCACTAGTACCTGAAACACATAACACAAAACACTGTAAGCACAAAGCTTAGTGAGTTCCCCAAAATACCACATATAACACATATTAGCCACTCGAGGCTATAACTTTGTGGGTCCGTGCACCCAAAACTCTATGAACCCTCAGGTTCTAACTCTGCAAGCATGCACAACATAAATCACATAGAAGAATGCAGCGCAACAAACAATATATATAAAACGCTGTATCACATAACTCTATTTACCTACTCAAGGTAAAGTATAGTGAGAAGACTCACCTCGCGTATCTCGGTAACTCGTAAATCCCTGAAATCACTAGTGCTCGATCTCCCACGCTATAGTCCTCATAACACAATACATCTCTAATTAACACTTTCCTAACTAAGGTTGACTAATCCTATCAAGTCAACACCGGTCAACTCTGCTCAATGGTCAACGGTCAACCCAACTCGTCGAGTCTGGCGTGGACTTACCGAGTCTCTATGGGGACCCGATTCCTCTAAGTCCCTTCCGACTCACCGAGTCACTCACCCAACTCGGTTACTCAACACCTGGTTCGAAATCCCTGAACAACCCGCACCAACTCATCGAGTTTGCCAATAGACTCGGCGAGTGCATCCCATGCACAAACCCAAACGACCTTCTGAGGTCAGATCTGTTCCACTAACTCATAGATCCAGTCCTTCTAAGCTTATTTATCACGTAAAGTACATGTCTTGGTGCTCATATCACACCTAATGACTCATAAATGGTGTTTTGACCTCAAGCACAAAGATCCGAAACCAAAACCTCTGTGGATTCATAAAAAGAATGGACAAAGGGACACTCTGGACCTCCAGGGGTCCAGATCTAGAACCTAACTCGATTAAGGGACCAATGGAGCACTAGATCTAGCCACAAAAGGGCTCAATAAGCCCTAAATCAACATGAACATCACCTCAAAAGAAAATGGTTCGAAAATAGTAACTCAAATGTGATGTTCTGGACCTCAGATCTTCAGGAAGTTATCTCTCTTGCTTCCACTTGGCTAAAGCTTCCTTTCCCTTGCTAGACAACACCTCCAAGGTTGATAATGGCTCCTTCTCTCACTCCAAAAGCTCAAGTGTACTAGGGTTTTGATCTGGGGGCTGGTGAGCACAAATCACGGCCATAAGTCCCTTTAAATAGGCCCCAAACCCGAGAAATTAGGGTTTCATTAAACAGCGTGGTCTCGCCGAGTCCACCAATGCGACTCGTCGAGTCCGGTCATTAATCCGGATGAGAAATCGCATCTCTACTTGGCGAGTCTACGCACCAACTCGCCGAGTTCTTCCACAAAACTCAAAATAAAATGAATAAATATAATACCTGAAATTCCGGATGTTACATGCAATTCATAGAAAATATCGAATTTTCTAGGTTCTACAATTAATACAAAATCTTTCAGTTAAACATGCTTATGAACTCACCAACATTATATATGTCGACCATTTTCAAAATAACTTGTATTCCCAGGTAACCGATAAGCCGAAGATTCATCAAGAATATTTTGGAATATCTTTTATACAAATGTCAATCATCGTACAAATTATGGTTTGGAATTTTTACTGTAAAACAATGTACTTGATGTGAACAATACCAATTGTACTATGTAATGTTTGGTGATGATGGTGTTATGTTTTATGTATATTCATTGTGATGATATTTCAATTTATAATCACACGAGCTCGGACATTTCAGCCGTCTGGTTCGAGGGTGCGATAGGTTTGTATCAGAGCATTGTTTATAGTGAATTGACATGTCAAACCATACATGATATGCAACTATAAATAAAATTAGATTAAAGCTTTCGAAAAAATCCATACCTAAGTATACATTAAAACAATAACATTAAAAGCTTTTGGAGGAAATAGAACACTATGATTAAACTCGGACAGTTATGTAGTCATATTGGGAATAAATATAGCTGATCGATCATATTTTTTCAAAATATGACAAACATGTGTTTGGGAATAATCATAGCGGGAAATGAATCGAGAAGCCTACCTCATTTCCAAATAACTTTAGGAACCCGAACTTAAATGATTAAAATATATCATAAAAGTATTTTGAAAATTTTAAATATCCATTCCCTCTACATGCTACTCACCCCTAGCTTCTCGCACAACCGCCATGGATGGAGCACATCAGGGCATTCTTTTCTACCAAACATGGTGGCTCATGGAGAGATTGAAGAAGACCCCATGGTAGGACAGGAGGCAGCCTCTGACTTTGAGGGTGAGGAGTATACAGATATGGACTACAAGTTCGATGAGACTGACGACGATGAAGAGGATGATAAGAACACTGATGAAGTTCTCAGCCAACCTCCTACCACAGAAGTGCATCAGGACCACCTTATACCGCCAAGGGACTCCATTGTGGGAACTCACTCTTCTATAGAAGAAATTGACACTCTTCGAAAACAGTTGTTGGCAATGGTAACGTGAGCCATGCAAGCGGAACAAGAAAGGGATGAGGAAATTAGAGAATTGACCAAGATGGCTAATTTAGTAGTGCAACATTTTGGAATATGATATCACTATTATTGTTAGACGCATCTCATCACGACTAGGATTTGCTCCTCGCCTACAAGTATCGTTATGATTTTTGTTTATATGTATGCTACTTTATGTACTATCGTCCTCATGTTTAAGTGATTACACTACTCATAGGGTCGTCATGCTGACAGATCATGTATTAAAAATGATTATTATGAATGAAAATGATCTATGTTTTATCATGACATTGTTATATGTTATGTGCTTTACTTTTATTTTATGTTAATACATGGAATCACTTAGATACACAAATCGATTCTCCAAGTCAGTGGCATTCTAACTTAGGAATGAAATATATACTCATCATCTCTTTGTTCCATGATAGAAAGATGCCTCAAAGACCAAACCGAAGGAATAACACATCACCAATGCCTCCAAAAATTAATTCAGTCGCATTCCAAGCAGCAGTTTCTGCTACAGTCACTGTAGCTCTTGCGCAAATTCGAAACGGGAACAATGGGGAAGGAAATGGACAGGGAACCGGAAGCACAAATCAAGGAACAAATCATGGAAGCGTAAGAACTTGCACCTACAAGGATTTCATCATTGCTAAGACTCAAACCTTTAATGGGACGGGAGGCGTAATAACCTTGAAACGATGGATTGAGAAGGTGGAATCAGTGTATAAAATTTGCGGATGTCCGGATGAGTCTAGGGTCAAGTTTGTGGCCTGCACCTTTTGTTTACCAAGCCTTCTCCTGGTGCAATGGTCACATATAGGCCATGACACTCCCAGTGGCGAACGCGATACCAAGGGAGGAACTTAAGGAAATGTTGTTAGCTGAGTATTGTCCCCGGTGAGAAATTCAAAAATTAGAACAAGAACTGTGGAACCTTACGGTTCAAAACTCTGACATTGATGTATACATAACAAGGTTTTGTCAGCTATCTCTTTTGTGTCCCGTAATGATCACATCGGAGGGGAAGAAGATTGAGATATTTATATGTGGATCAACCGCGCCAATCTAAGTAAATGTCATTGTAGCAAATCCGACCACGTATGATAGCGCAAAGACGCTAGATAATAAATTGTACGATCACGGAAACATGAATGGGAAAAACAACAAGCGGAAGGGAAATAAAATTCTTGAATCATCAAAGAAACAACAAACCATGACTGTCCATGCTACTACTCAAGCGGTCACCACACCACATGCTCCAGTTTCATCCACCCTAAAGTGCCCCTAGACAGTATTCCGGGAATCTCCCAAAGTGCAACAACTGCAATCTCCATCACCACGATGAATGCATGAAGATGCATTGCACCAATTGAAACTGAAAAGGTCATACAACAATATACTGTAGAACCTATCCTCCACAGAACTAGCAACAAGGAAACAACAACAACAACAATGCCGTGGCCAGCCACACCTGTTATGGATGCAGGAGAACCGGACATTTCAAGCGCAATTTCCCTAATGTTAACAATCAAGGAATTGGAGGATCGGGAAGAGTTTTGACTATGGGACAAGGTGAAGCAGTCCAGGACACTATTGTTGTCACCGGTACGTTCCTACTTAACAACACATATGCATACATCCTATTCGATAGGCCGGCAGAGTGAAGTTTCGTTAGTAACAAGTTTAAACATCTATTAAAAAAACAACCTCATAAGCTTAATGAAGCCTTCACGGTAGAAATGGATAATGGGGAGATTGAATCAACTAAAGATATCTATATAGGATGCACATTAACACTAAACAACCTCTCTTTCCAAATCTATTTGATGCCTATAAATGTTAGGAGTTTTGATGTGATAATTGGCATGGATTGGTTAAGCCCCCTTAATGCTCATATTATGTGTCACGAGAAGGCTGTTCGCCTTCATCTTCCCAATCATGAAACCTTAATAATTTATGGAGATAAACCCAGTGTAAATCTTCGTCTTATCTCAAGCATCAAGGCACGGAAGTTCTTACACATGAAGAATTATGCATTCCTCGCTCACATTGCAGATAAGACCAAAGAAGAAGTAACCATACAAAATATCGCAGTGGCATGTGACTTTCCAGATGTATTTCTGGTAGATCTTCAAGGAATACCTGCAAAGAGGCAAGTCGAATTTCGAATCGACCTCATGCATGGAGCCACTCCGATCTCCAAATCATCATATAGGTTGGATCCCACTAATATCTAAGAATTATCAAGCCAACTGGGTGAACTCTTGGATAAAGGACTTATAAGACCAAGCTTCTCTCCATGTGGAGCTCCGATTCTTTCTGTTAAAAAGAAAGGAATATCCTTTAGGATGTGTATCGACTATAGGTAACTAAACAACTTCACTATCCAAAACCGGTATCTACTTCCATGAATCGATGATCTATTTGACCAACTTCAAGGAACTAGTTATTTCACCAAGATAGATCTGAGATCTGGTTATCACCAACTCCGAATCCAGGAGGAGGATATCCTAAAAACTGCCTTTCGCACACGGTACGTACATTATGAATTTGTCATGATGCCCTTCGGTCTAACAAATGCCCCCACCGCATTTATGGATCTCATGAATCAAGTTTTTCGCCTATTCCTTGATAACTTCATAATCGTTTTCATCAATGATATCCTTATATACTCACCAAGAGAATAAGACCATAGTCAACATCTCCGATAGATCTTTAAGACCCTGCGAGCTGAGAAGTTATATGCGAAACTCTCTTATTGTGAGTTTTGGCTCTGCAGTGTAAATTTGTTGGGACATGCTATCAGCAAGGATGAGATTCATGTAGATCCTTCCAAGATTAAAGCAATCAAAAGTTGGGCGATCCGGACAACACCGATAGAAATTTGCCAATTCTTGGGTCTCGCAGGCTACTATCGGAGATTTATTCAAAAAAAATTCAAGATAGCCAAGCCCCTCACCACACTAACAAAAAAAGGTGTGGCTTTTAACTAGACTGAAAAGCAAGAAATTACCTTCCAAACCTTGAAGCGAGCCCTCTATAGTGCACCGGTATTATCATTACCGGAGGGAACCGAAGATTTTATAGTCTACTGCGACACTTCAAATCATGGATTAGATTGTGTTCTTATGCAACATAGGAAGGTGATAGCTTATGCATCTAGACAACTAAAGACCCATGAAGTAAATTACACCACACATGATCTCGAGCTGGGAGCTGTGTTCATCACATTGAAGATTTGGAGGCACTACTTTTATGGTACAAGGTGCACCATCTTCACTGACCACAAAAGCCTCCAACACATTTTGAATCAGAAAGAGTTAAACATGAGGCAACGATGATCGATTGAGCTGCTAAATTATTTCGAAAGCGATATCAAGTATCATCCGGGCAAGGCTAACGTGGTAGCTAATGCCTTGAGCCGAAAAGAATATCCAAGTCGTCGTGTGAAAACTCGCTCGATAACCATTCAATTCTACCTAACCTCGCAAATCAAGGAAGCCCAGTTGGATGCATTGAAACCAGAAAACACCGCAAGAGAATCATTGTGCGGGATGGAGAAGAGCTTTGAAGTCAAGGAGGATGGAGCATACTATTTCATGAATAGAATCTGGGTCCCTAAACTTGGGGGATTCAGATAAGTAGTCAGGAATGAGGCTCACAAGACACGATACTCCATTTATCCGGGTTCAGATAAGATGTACCTAGATATCAAGCAAAATTATTGGTGGCCAAACATGAAGGCAGAAATCACCACTTACGTAGGCAAGTGTCTCACTTGCACTAAAGTGAAAGTGGAATACCAAAAGCCCTCAGGATTATTACAACTACTAGTGATACCCTAGTGGAAATAAGAAAGGATTACTATGGACTTCGTGACCAAATTACCCAACACAACTGATGGGTTGGATGCTATATGGGTAATTGTTGATAGATTAACCAAATCCGCTCATTTCTTGCCAATAAAGGAATCTTACCAGATGGAAAGATTGACTAGAATCTACATCAAGAAAATTGTAAGGTTTCATGGTGTACCTGTATCTATTATCTCAGATCGAGATAGTAGATTTACTTCATGATTTTGGTAGCCACTGCAAAAGGGAATGGGAACCTAACTAGATATGACCACTGCCTACCACCCTCAGACGGATGGTCAAATCGAGCGAACCATCCAAACACTAGAAGACATGCTCCGAGCCTGTGTGATTGCCTACGGCAAGTCATGGGATGCCCACTTGCCTCTTATTGAATTTTTATAAAACAACAATTATCACACGAGCATTAAGATTTCCCCTTTCGAGGCTCTTTATGGTCACAAATGCAAATTGCATCTATCTTGGGTTGAGGTGGGTGACACTCAATTAGCAAAAGGGAAAGCACCAAACAGCACTATGACAAGACCATAGATTATTCGTGAAACGACAAAGGAATTAATACAAATCACAGCTCGACTCAAGCATCGCAAGACCGACAGAAGAGCTATGCGGAGAAGTGGCGAAAGCCATTAGAATATCAACTTGGGGACACAGTGTTATTGATGGTTTCTCCATGGAAAGGGATGATTCACTTTGGCAAATGGGGAAAACTAAACCTGCGATACATTGGATCGTCTGAGATTATTGCCCGGATTGGTCCAGTAGCTTATAGGATATAGCTACATGCTAAGCTCAGCAACATACACCTAGTGCTCCATGTTTCCAATTTGAAAAAGTTATTATCCACTCGTATTTCCATTAGTAGAGTCACACCTAGCAATTTAGCTAGGAAATTATGTACTCTTGTAAACATCATCCATTGTGATACATGTAATTTTTATCAAACTCGATGCTCAATCAATGAAAACAAATTCAATCAAGGTTTATCCAGTAAAGTTTAAAGCTATATACAAAACATTTTAAATAGTCAATTGGGAGTAGAAAACCCTAAAAATCCCGATTTCAGTCCATTATCGACTAGGATTTTCTTATTGGGCCTAATGGACCAATAATCACTCAAATTGACTAACTTGGGCTTAGAACCCTTAAATGGGCTCTAAGTGGGCCCACATTCATAAAATCTTAACATTTTGGACCATAGGGGCCTAAAATGGATTGGTTTACCTCTAATCGGCCTTTTTGGGCCACAAATGATTTCATTTATCCTAATGGACCTTAAACTACCTAATGGACTTGTTTAGTGTCGTGAACGCCCAATGGGCCAAAAATATTATTGGCCTATGAAGTTCGAACAAAGCTAAGAGTTTGAGCCCAAAACCATTTTTCCTTGATCACATTAGGCCCATTCTCGTCCCAAGGTTAAAAAAACTAGAGGACAAATGAGCATGAGACACATCATTATTGCATGGAGGATCTCCATGCAACATCACTTCACTCCCTCTCTCTTCTCACCTCTATTTCTCGGCCAAACCACCCTCCTCACCATCTCGTTTCTTTAAAAAATCCTTCAAGAAATCTCTCTAGAAAAAACTCCTTCCTCTTCCAAATTTTCGAAGATCTAGAGTGGTTTCATTAAGATTTTCACCAAAAATTATCAATCTTTGGTAAGTCACTACACATACAAGTTATATATCTTCATTCTTATGTTAGATAACTTCTTGTGATCACACTCTTAAAAACCTCATAAGCTCAATATCTACTCAAGGAAAGCCTGCTAGAGCCGAAACCTCCCTCTTTTCTTCACCAAACCGAGAACAAACAAGTAAGGTGAGTTCATACCCTATTGTTTTCAATTTTTATATATTTTTGGGGGAGAATAAAAGTGTTATGTATAGATCTACGTGTTTCTGCAAGTTATGTGTGATTTTCTTCGTTATTATTGTGAATATGTAGAAAAGTTTGACATATTTTGAAATCTCCAACAAAAATGAGGTGTGAATCATAAACTAAAACATACTAGTCATCATAATACAAAGATAAAAGTGTTTTATATGCTTAAGTTGCAAAAAACAAAACAAAAATCTTGTATAAGGAATCATTTTGACAAATAAAGTAAAGTTTTGGGAGAAATGTGACATTTTCGGTTTTATAAGGATCAAAAAGTTGATATTTGCATAAAACTAAGTTTTTATGATAATCACACTTTTCAAAGGACCAAAGGTGTAAATTTTAGCATAGTGGGCCTAAATTTTTCGGCCTTATGGGTTTTGGGCCCAAAATGCAAAAATATAAATTTTTAAGGAATAAAATGTTATTTAATCAAAAACTTGAGCCAAAAATAAAAATAATCAAAAATAAGGATTAAAAATGACACTTATTTCTAAATTGTTCAATTTCCTCCAGAAATTGTTCAATAAAATATAAGGGTTAAAAATGACACTTAGGGAATAAAATGTTCAATTTCCTCCAGAAGTTTTTATTAAATATTATTAGGTTACTATCCTATTATGCGCACATAAGTGTGAAAATTTTGTTTCGTTCAAAGTTATTTAGTCCCATTGTGTTTATAGTTGCATATCATGTATGGTTAGATATGCTAGTTCACTATAAACATTGCTATGATACCAACATGTCACACCCCCGAACCAGACTACATAATCGTTTAGGGGCTCGTGTGACTAACAATTGAATTATCATCACAACGAATATATATATATATATGAAACATAACACATTCATCACTAGCATTACATATAACAACCAACGTTGTTCACATCAAGTGCATTGTTATAAATTACATAAGTTTAAAGTATTAATAGTACGATGATTGACGTTACACAAAATAAATGCATACACACTTGAAAGTCTTCCAGCTTAACAATTACCTGAGAATACAAGTTATTTTGAAAACGATCAACATATATAATGTTGGTGAGTTCATAAGTATGTTTGAATAAAAATCTTTGTATATTTTGTAAAACACAGAAAATCCGATATTTTATGCTAAGTGTCTGAAAATGATGTGAAATCAAGTATAATTGCATCAGCGAATTTCATAGCACCGACATATTTGATTGAAGTTTAAATTTCTTTGTATTATAAGTAAGCGATAATTGAATAATAGTATTTCCCCAGAAAATCCGGTATTTTCTGAGTTATAAAAATGTCAAGGTTCTTGTATGATCAATTAAGTTGCTTCATATTGACACAATCAAAGAGTTAATCTTCGATATGTTAAGTTTTATTGAATCTCTATATGAGCCGTTTAACCATGCATGGTAATGATTAGGTCGCCTGTCTTGGCATTTTTCCAAACGCCGATATTTGCTCAGGGTTTTGTCACCCTAGACTGGCCTAGTCTAGCTGTAGCGAACCGCTAAGGCGTGGGGGGTCACCTCATATAGATCTATACACAAACTCCCGCTTTCCCTCCAGGAAACGGTAGTTATAACTAAAGGCTACGATTATACACTTAATGGTGCCAACCGACATGTCTCACTAGATTCTCAACCTTTCCTGTTCGTTATGTTTTTCACCATGTTTAATGTTTACGTGTATGCTGTAGATTTTCAATTCCAAAATGTGACAACCCGAAATTTCTTTCTTGTACAAGAGACCAATTGAATCCAAGTTAGAATCATTATGTTATCTTTTAACACTATTTGCGGTCTATTGGAGCGTTCTAAACCTAATACAATCAAGGTAGGATCTTAGAAATGGGTTAACTCAATGTATATTAAGCAAAATCGGGCCAAACACTCCAAAACATGGAGTGTGCGGCTAGACACTTGAGTGTACGGCCACACACAGGTGTGTGCGGCCACACACCCATCCCAACCACACACTCTCACCTATATATACCACACTTAGTCATTTTGAACACTTTTTCCCACACTTTCAAGCTAGAACTCGAAGTCCTCTCAAGTATCATCCCACTTTTCACACCAATCTTCAAGAAAGTAAGTGATTCATCCCTTGATAAACTGTTACATGACCTTAACTAGCCTTCTTCCCCACTTTGAGCCATGAAAACACGTTTTTGGTGTTAAATCATCAAGAACACCAAGAACACACACTAAGTTTTGGACTCTAATCACCCTATTCATGGCTCTATAACGTATATACACTTAACACAACTAGTTATATTCTGAGAACACTTGAAACTATACATGAAAAACTTCATTTCGTATGATCTTCAAGTGTGTGCGGCCGTACACACCTCCATGGTGGATGCACACACTTTTTAGGTCCCAAAATGGCAACCAACTTCTATTAAGGCTAAGGCATGAAGAATGAAACCTTCCTAGATGTTCCTTATAGCTTAAAATCACGTTTTGACACATTCCATAAGGAGTGTGTGGCCGCACACCTTGGCTGGACACACACATTTGTTGTGCATTTTTACCACGCACTCCCTTGTATAGTCATATACCACTCATATACAATCTTATATGGTTGTAACACTTCATAATAAGTTTTTACTAGTCTCTAAGGTGGTCCCAATGCAATAATTAGTTGTTTCAAACACTAATTGCACACACACACACACACACATATATATAGATATATATATATATATATATATATATATGTGTGTGTGTGTGTGTGTGTGTGTGTGTCATTATATGGTTAATAGGATCAGTTTGTGCTCAAGTCCGCAATTGACACTCAACCTCCTAAACCAATCCAACCGTCGCATCACTCACTAAAGGTGAGTTTATACCCCTTAATTAACCTTTGAAATGCTTTTAAGTGTTTTTAAATGCTTTATGGGGGGATACAAGTTGAACCATGTTACTTATTAGATCAATCACAAATGATTAATAACTAGCATACGAATGGATTTTTCATACTTCAAACTGTTTTACCAAACAAAACGACTTCAAACTATTTATCAAATTCACTTTTGAATACGAAACCTTTCTTTTATAGTTTTTAAACTTATATATTGTTAAAACCATGTCTACTACATATATAGTTATATAAATAAGGTCTAAAGGACTTAGGAGAGATAACCCACTTTACTTCATGTCCTTGTTTGGTTGTGGTCATAAAGTTCCCGGTTGTTGGTCTGAGTGTCATTGAATCCTTAGTTATATATTATGTATATATGTATACATATAAAGACCTTTATCTCAGTTCAGTACATTCAGTCATACAAAAAGTCTACTAATAAACTATAATAGGTATAGTTTAGGGTTATACTAGTTACTACTTCTAGTTCAATGAAGCATAGAAGAGTCAGTTCATTCATGAGTCATTACTTATTACTATGGCAACATATACAACTATACTAGAATGAGAAGATATACAACTATACTAGAATAAGAACATATACAACGATACTATGATGAGAACACATAAAAGTATACTTTAACATAAATGTGATCCACTATATTAGAGCATGCCTTCATTGTCATGGCCCGAGTTGTGACCAGAATCTCCTGGTGGGAGAGCGTAAGTTTGCATATAGATCTATACTGGATTGACTATCCTACACCTTGTTGCTAGCTACAGCCGGACCTGTAGGTTTGCGGGTGCCAAATGTCATACCTTTTGACGACTTACATCGTCGTGTTTTCCAATTGATAGTATGGTACAATTAATCACATAATACCTTGATATAAATCCGGTTTAAGGTAGTTAGTACAATAGTGGTTCCTATAAAACAACACTAGTACTACATTAATTTACCTTTTACATTTATTTGGTGATCACTTCACCTAAGCATTATTGTACAAACTATATTTTGATAATGATGGTTACACTTGGGAAAATTACACACTTTTACAAGAAACAAACATACAAATCAGTTGTTCCTTGGTAGAAGGCTACTTTTAGTAGAAAATATAGGATTTTCTAGGAGCTACAAACTTTTACAAACACTAACAAACATTCACATACTTTTTCTACAAACGTTTACAAACTCGTACTTCAAACAACGGTTCAAACATTTTTGATACAAACATAGACACTAAATACTTATGAACTCACCAGCTTTAATGCTGTTAAACTCCTTCAAAATAACTTGTATTCTCAGGTCATCATTAGACAGGTACTGATGCCAGCTTTTGAGAAGATGTAGCGCATGCAGGACTCATCTTGTATGTTGATTCATGTTTTGGTGTCTCATATACTACATAACACACTTGTATTAAAATTATATATTTAATGCAATGTATGATGTGGTTTACTTGTTTACTATTATACTGTGTTGTGATACTATACATGAAGTCCTCCGCTCTAGAAAGTTTCCGCCGTTCTCGGATTTAGGGTGTGACAGATTGGTATCAGAGCATCGTTTATATTGAATCTAGTATATCAAACCATAAAAGATCTACTAACTATAAACACAATGGGATTAAAACAATCTGACCAAGAGTCTATACTTTTAAATAATAAAATATTTAACTAAGTATACAAGTATGCATTCATACTAAATTCAATGTCACAATGGCAAGTACAAAAGTATTACGATTGTTGAATATCACAAGTAAACTCGGGGATGTATGGTCAGCCCTGGGAATGTTATAGCCTGATCAACTATGCTGGTCCGAAGAGTGATTAGCATATGCCCTAGAATGGTTGTGATATGGCAACAAGTCTAGAAACTTACCAAAGCTACTACAAAGAAAACACTAGAACATAATATAAGTTTAAAATACTATGGGAGTATTTTGTGTTACTATAATTACATATCTGAGAACTAAATAGGTCTCTATCAAGTAGGTCAATAGTTGATAGGTGGATACGCTAACGTTATCTGAAATTAAGTGTTATAGATTGAGAATCTGTGATCTTCGCTTTATTTACTATTACTTGTTTGGTTATGGATTTGCATTTAGGGTTACTTATTCGAAGGTCTATCCTGCTTTGATTTCATATAACTGGTATGCACTACACAAGTATTGACATTACTGATAAAGATCCTCTTATAATTATCTTAGGTAGTACGTCTATTTATATAACATTCTTATACCCCTTTTCTCGCGTAGATATCATGCCTGGATTCCATCATCATGGCGACCGTACTATCCACCCCACGACAATGCTGGATGGCTTGAAGCAGAGTCTGATGATGAGCATCAAATCTCGTTGGATGATCATCACGCAGAAGGCTTCTCAGATGGATCTGACTCTGAGCCAGAAGTCAACAACCTACCCCCCGTAGGTCAAGCCCCACTTAACAACCCCCGACCAGCGCTTCAGGGTCCCACACCCTTGTGGGTAACAAACTTGAATCAATGGAGCAACGAGCAAGGTCAACCCTTACCCTACAATGGGGACAGAAGTTTCTACAACATAAGCGAGAGTGGCTCGGCTGACCGAGCCCTACCCATCATGGTCCATAGAATTGCTCGGAACATGGAGCAAGGCCGAGCAGCCATCGGCCGAGTAGTGGAGATTGATGCCAACACTGGTGTCAACACGGTCCACATTCGCCATCTCGAAGAGGTGATGGAAAGAACCAGAAGGACTAATGAGACTCTACGACAACAACTAGCTGCCTCGCGAGCTGAAGTCATAGAACTTCAAGTTCGTCAGGGGGCTCATGAACGACACCTCCAAGAAGTGGTTCGTCAGATGGAAGACTTTAGTGTTCGCCCGAGGAATTCCCATCGCCGTTAAAAGATGTCTAGTACATCTTTTCTTTTCATTAAGTAATAGCCTTTCGTATATGTGCTCTATGAAGAACTTGTCTGTAAATTATTCCTATCTTTTAGTACACTATCTAGTCTACTAAGCTGTCAAACATTTTCCATCATATGGTTTGATGTAAGCCCTACTGCTAGGTCATTTTTCCCAAAATTGTCTACATCAGTAATACCAGTATTATTGGCAGTTATATAATATGTTGGAAAAATCTGTACTCTTGTGTTTTTCCTACTCTTCTGCGATACTGCTATTTCAAGACATACACTCATTCAACTGTTGGACTATGGTAATTTAGCCCATGGAACACTCTCATTATGCTTACAACTGATTCTAACCACCATGTACATCTTTCCTTTAAACTTATAGTTGAAGGACGCCTCCTTGGAAATTAACAAGGTGTAATCCTCCAAGTACTCCGACTCCAATATCACCTCCTCCGCACTTCGATGTGGCAGCTCTAAATGTTGCAGTGGTCGCGGCTGTGGCTACGGCCATGGCTCAATATCACTCCACTGATGCCAGTAGAGGTGGAACCCCTGTTAACTCTACTCTAGGTGAACTCCTTGTGCACTCGAGGGAGTGCTCCTACATGGACTTCACTAACTACAAGCCAAAATGCTTCAAGGGGACTGGCGGAGTCATTTCCCTCTTGCAATGGTTCGAGAAGACGGAGTCGATCATCAAGATTTGCTCCTGCCCTACCGCGAGTAAGGTCAATTTTTTCGCGTGCACCTTTGAGGAGAAAGCCCTGACATGGTGGAACGTCCATGTCAAGTCACTCACTCTAGTAGTGGCAAATGACATGGGCTAGGAAACTATGAAAGACCTCATGATTGAGGAGTACTGCCCGATGGGCGAAATCCAGAAGTTGGAATAAGAGCTGTGGATCCTAACCATGAGGGGCTCCAACATAGTCACGTATACCGCCAGGTTCAGTGAACTGGTGGCCCTCTGTCCCAACAAGGTTCCCACCGAAGGGAAAAAGATCGAAAGATACATCTGGGGGCTGGTGCCTCCGTATAAGGGAAATGTCTTAGCTTCACACCCTGCTACCTTCGACAGTGCCAAATGGTTTGCACAACGACTCATCGATCATGGATTCCAATCCCCATCATCAACAACAACCCTGCCATCTCAGAACCCTCCAAACCCGCTAACAATAAGCAGAAGTTCTAGGATGATAAGAAGAAACAAATAGTTGCTAAAAAAGAAGAGAGTCGTGGCGGTTCATGTTGCGATCGAACCTACCACTGCTACTCCAATAAGGCAGTATGCTGGAAGTTTGCCAAAGTGCATCAAATGTAACTTCCACCACATCAGACCCTGCCGTGAAATGTAGTGCTCTAACTTCAGCAAGAAAGGACACACAATCCTTTTCTGCAAATCTCTGGCAAGGCTGATCAACCAAGTTCCCGGTGCTGGCGTAGGCCAGGCTTGTTACGGATGTGGCGAAGTGGGCCACTACAAAAGGGACTGCCCCAAAGCAAGAAATGCCGGTGGAGCGGGAAGAGTCCTGGCTATAATCCACGAGGAAGCAGTTGTTGACCCTACGTTGGTGACCGGTACGTTTCTCCTTGAAAACTCTTATGCATGCATACTATTTGATAGTGGAGCGGAGAGAAGCTTCGTAACCCATAAATTTGCACGCTTACTTAAACGACAACCACACGCACATATAGAACCATTCACTATAGAAATGGCTAATGGGAGGACTGAGAGCACTAGTAGCATATACATAGGATGTACTCTAACTCTAGATAGTCATTCATTTACAATCGACCTCATGCCGGTCTCGAATAAAAACTTCGACGTCATCATCGGCATGTATTGGTTGAGACTTCATCACACCGACATCATGTGCTACGAGAAAGCGGTCCGTCTAAACCTTTTATCTAACAAAACTCTCATCATCTACGGTGACAAACCCAACACGAGTGTTCGTATCATATCGAGTATTCAAGCACATAAGTATCTACGTAAGGAATATTGTGCATTCCTTGCTCACGTTGTCAACATGAGCCTAGAAACGAAAGAACTAAAGAACATCCCGGTAGTGAGCGTCTTTCCCGATATCTTTCCAGAAGAACTACCTGGATTACCTCTGCAACGAAAAGTTGAGTTCAGAATCGAATTAGTTCCAGGAGCTACCCCAGTAGCCAAATTGCCCTACCGATTCGCACCAACTGAGATGCAGGAACTATCTAGCCAACTTAACGAACTACTCAGCAAGAGTTTTATTAGGCCAAGCTTCTCACCCTGGGGAGCACCGGTCTTGTTCATTAAGAAGAAAGACGGATCATTCCGTATGTGTATCGACTATAGAGAACTCAACAAGTTGACGGTCAAAAATCATTACCCTCTACCTCGCATAGGCGATTTATTCGACCAAATGCAAGGGGCGAGTAACTTTTCCAAAATTGATGTAAGTTACGGATATCACCAATTACGAGTGCTAGAGGAGGATGTTCCAAAAATAGCCTTCCAAACTCGTTATGGACACTACGAGTTCATGGTGATGCCGTTCGGATTGACAAATGCGCCCGCAGTGTTCATGGATTTAATGAATAGAGTATGTTGTCCTTACTTGGACTAGTTCGTCATCGTCTTCATTGATGACATCCTGATCTACTCTCGAAGTAAGGAAGAGCATGACGATCACCTACGATAGGTTCTAGGAACTTTACGAACGGAGAAGCCCTATGCAAAGTTCTCCAAATGTGAATTTTGGATCCGAAGAGTCGAATTCTAAGGATACGTGGTTAGCGAAGAGGGAATCCATGTGGACCCTTCCAAAATTAAGGCCATCGAGAACTGGTCAGCACCGAAGATGCCTACAGAAATTCGTCAATTTCTAGATCTCGCTGGCTACTACCAAAGGTTCATACATAACTTCTCCTGGATTGCGAAACCTCTTACCACACTGACCCAGAAGGGAGTGGCCTTTGAATGGGAAGTGAAACAAGAAAAATCGTTTCAAACGCTGAAGCGAGCCTTATGCACCGCACTGATACTATCCCTCCCCGAAGGGATAGAAAACTTCATTGTATATTGCGATGCATCCAACCAAGGGTTTCGTTGTATTCTGATGCAATGAGATAAGGTCATCACCTATGATTCGAGATAGCTGAAGACACACAAAGTCAAATACACCACGCACGATCTTGAATTAGGAGCAGTTGTGTTTGCCCTAAAGATCTGGAGATACTACCTATATGGTACAGAAAGCACGATCTTTACAGACCACAAGAGTTTACAACACATATTCGATCAGAAGGAGCTCAACATGAGACAACGACGGTGGGTCGAGCTACTCAATGACTACGAATGCGAAATTTTTTATCATCCGGGTAAAGCAAACGTGGTAGCATACGCTCTAGGTCGGAAAGAATATTCTGGTCGAAGCCAACATGGTAGCAGATGCCCGAGACCTAGTCATGACCGAGGCATACAACACTCGGTATTCTGTTCACCCGGGTTCAAATAAGATGTATCAGGATCTTACAAAGTTATACTGGTGGCCTAACATGAAAGCAGAGATTGCTACCTTCGTGAGTAAATGCCTTACTTGCGCAAAGGTTATGGTCGAATACCAGAAACCCTCTGTTAGCTGCAACAACCAGAGATTCCAAAATGGAAGTTGGAGTAAATCACTATGGATTTCATAACCAAGTTTCCCAAGACAACAGGTGGACTTGATACCATATGGGTCATCGTCGATAGATTGACCAAGTCTACACACTTCCTGCCTATCAAGGAAACTGACAAGATGGAGAAGCTTACGAGAACATACATTAGGGAAATCGTACGACTGCATGGTGTTCCTATATCCATTATCTCCGATAGAGATAGTAGGTTCACTTCGAGGTTCTGGCAGTCCCTACAAAGTTCCCTAGGAACGAGGCTGGACATGAGTACAGCCTACTATCCTTAGACCAACGGACAAAGTGAGATAAACATCCAAACATTGGAAGATATGTTGAGAGCCTGTGTGATCGACTTTGGAAATGCATGGGATACTCACTAACCCCTTGTCGAATTTGTCTACAATAATAATTATCACACGAGCATCAAAGTTGCTCCATTTGAAGCCCTTTATGGCTGGAAGTAAAGATCCCCTCTGTGCTGGGCTGAGGTGGGCGACACCCAGTTAGTTAAAGGACGAGTTCCTAACAGCACTCTCATAGGTCCGGAAATCATTCGGGAAATGACAGAGAAGATCGTTCAGATTCGTGAACGATTGAAAGCCTCTAGAGACCGACAGAAAAGCTACGCAAATAAGCGAAGGAAACCTTTGGAATTCCAGGTGGGAGAGAGAGTTCTTTTGAAAGACTCACCCTGGAAGGGCTTGATACACTTCGGAAAGCGTGGGAAGCTCAATCCAAGATACATAGGGCCTTTCGAGATTCTCTCTAGAATCGGCCCTATAGCTTACAAACTCAACCTACCTCGCGAACTTAGTAATGTACATTCTACCTTCCACATATCAAACTTGAAAAAGTGCCTATCCGACAAGACTCTTGTAATCCCACTCGACGAGATCGAGATCAACAAGAGCCTCAACTTCGTGGAAGAACCTGTAGAGATCATGGACCGACAGGTCCAGAAAACGAAACAAAAACGTATCCCAATAGTGAAGGTTCGCTGGAATGCCAAGCGAGGACCAGAGTTCACATGGGAGCACGAGGATCAGATAAAACTGAAATATCCTTACCTTTTCGCTTAGTTTTGTAGCTATTTACTGCTTAAATTTTAATTTTGGGACAAAATTCCCTCTAACGGGGGGATGATGTGACAACCCGAAATTTCTTTCTTGTACAAAAGATCAATTGAATCCAAGTTACACTCATTTTGTTGGCTTTTAAAACTATTTGGGGTTTATTGGAGCATTCTAAACATAATACAATCAAGTTAGGAGCTTAGAAATGGGTTAACTCAATGCATATCAAGAAAAATCGGGCCAAACACTCCAAAACATGGAGTGTGCAGCCACACACTTGAGTGTACAGCGACACGCAGGTGTGTGCAGCCGCACACCCATCCCAACCACACACTCTCACCTATATATACCACACTAAGTGATTTTGAACACTTTTCCCACTCTTTCAAGCTAGAACTCGAAATCCACTCAAGTATCATCCCACTTTTTATTCCAATCTTCAAGCAAGTAAGTGATTCATCCCTTGATTAACTGTTACATGACCTTAACTAGCCTTCTTCCCCATTTTGAGCCATGAAAACACGTTTTTGGTGTTAAATCATCAAGAACACACACTAAGTTTTGGACTTTAATCACCCTATTCATGCCTCTATAACATGTATACACTTAACATAACTAGTTATATGCTAAGAACACTTGAAATTATACATGAAAAACTTCATTTCGTATGATCTTCAAGTGTGTGCGGCCGCACACACCTCCATGGTGGCCGTACACACCCTTTTTAGGTCCCAAAATGGAAACAAACTTCATTTAAGGCTAAGGCATAAAGAATGAAACCTTCCTAGATGTTCCTTATAGCTTAAAATCACGTTTTGACACCTCCTGGTCGTACACACACATTTGTTGTGCATTTTGACCATACACTCCCTTGTATAGTCATACACCATTCATATACAATCTTATATGGTTGTAACACTTCATAATAAGTGTTTACTATTCCCTAAGGTGGTCCCAATATAATAATTAGTTGTTTCAAACACTAATTGCACACACACACACACACACACACACATATATATATATATATATATATGTCATTATATAGTTAATAGGATTCGTTTGTGCTCAAGTCTGCAATTGACACTCAACCTCCTAAACCAATCCAACCGTCGCATCACTCACTACAGGTGAGTTCATAACCCTTAATTAACCTTTGAAATGATTTTAAATATTTTTAAATGCTTTATGGGGGGGATACAAGTTGAACCATGTTAGTTATTAGATCAATCGCATGTGATTAATAACTAGCATACCAATGGATTTTTCATACTTTAAACAATTTTACTAAACAAACGACTTCAAACTGTTTATCAAATTCACTTTTTAATACTAAACCTTTCTTTTATAGTTTTTATAATATATATATATATATATATATATATATATATATATATATATATTGTTAAAACCATATCTACTACATATATAGTTATATAAATAAAGTTTGAAGGACTTAGGAGAGATAACCCACTTTACTTCTTGTCCTTGTTTGGTTGTGGTCTTAAAGTACACGGTTGTTTGTCCGAGTGTCATTGAATCCTTAATTATATATTATGTATATATGTATAGATATAAAGACCTTTATCTACGTTCAGTACATTTAGTCATACAAACAAGTCTACTAATAAACTATAATAAGTATAGTTTAGGGTTATACTACTTACTATTAATAGTTCAATGAAGTATACAAGAGTTAGTTCATTCATGAGTCATTACTTATTACTATGGGAACATATACAAGTATACTAGAATAAGAACATATACAACTATACTAGAATGAGAACATATACAACGATACTATGATGACAACATATACAAGTATACTTTAACATAAATGTGATCCACTGTATTGGAGCATGCCTTCATTGTCATGGCCCGAGTTGTGACCAGAATCTCTTGGAGGGTGAGCGTGAGTTTGCGTATAGATCTATACTAGATTGACTATCCTACACCTTGCTGCTAGCTACAGCCGAACCTGTAGGTATGCTGGTGCCAAATGTCATACCTTTTGACGACTTACATTGTCGTGTTTTCCAGTTGATAGTATGGTACAATTAATCACATAATACCTTGATATAAATCTAGTTTAAGGTAGTTAGTACAGTAGTAGTTCCTATAAAACAACACTATAATACTACATTAATTTACCCTTTACATTTATTTGGTGATCACTTCACCTAAACATTATTGTACAAACTATTATTTGATAATGATAGTTACACTTGGGAAAATTACACACTTTTACAAGAAACAAACATACAAAACAATTGTGCCTTGGTAGAAGGCTAGTTTTAGTAGAAAATATAGGATTTTCTAGGAGTTACAAACTTTTACAAGCACTAGCAAACATTCACATACTTTTACAACAAACGTTTACAAACTCGTACTTCAAACAACGATTCAAACTTTTTTGATACAAATGTAGACATTAAATACTTATGAACTCACCATCTTTAATGCTGATAAACTCTTTCAAAATAACTTGTATTCTTAAGTCATTAGTAGACAGGTACCGATGCCAGCTTTTGTGACGATGGAGCGCATGCAGGACTCATCTTATATTTTGATTCATGTTTTGGTGTCTTATATACTACAGAACACGCTTGTATTAAAATTATATATTTAATGCAATGGATGATGTTGTTTACTTGTTTACTATTATACTGTGTTGTGATACTATACATGACATCCTCCGCCCCAAAACGTTTCCGCTGTTCTCGGTTTTGGGGTGTGACCCAAAAGTATGTATATAAGTATACGAAGTTCATGAATTATGTAAATGTATAATTACAATCTACAAATCATGTGAATCTTAGTCCAAGCCCAATTAGCATGTAAATGGACCACAAAGGTCCAATAACACGTAAGAGGGTAATTTAGGCCAAATAGTCACGTAAATGGACCCCAAAGGCCGAACAAACATGTAACACATAACTCAAGCCCAAATTAACATGTAAATAGGTCGCAAGGCCCAATAAACATGTCATGGAAAATATTGGGTTCAATATACACTTGAATGGGCCCTTAAGGCCCACTAGCCATGTAATGTAAATATTAGGCCGAATAAAATAGTTATCGACGTGTTTCATCCATTCGTTATTGTTTCGTTGTTTGTTTTAGCTCGAGGTTTACCAAATTTATTATTATAAAAAGTCCTTTAGTTTTGTAAAAACGACGTTCTTGGCCAATAAAGCCTCAAATTTTCAATTAAGGCCTAAAGTTTTGTAAAAAAAACACTTTGGAGCATAATTTATATAAATTTGTAATTTCCTCCCAAATGTTTGAAATTTCACAGATTTAATCCAAAAACTTATATTTTGACATTTATAGCCCAGTTTTGCAGAAAATTACATTTTTAACCCCTTGTTTGAAGAATTTGAGACTTTCGGCCCAATTTTTTTTATAAAAAATACATTTTTGTTCAAATTTAGAAATAAATGTTATTTCACCCCTAAATTTGGTTTATTTAGAATTATGAATCAAACCTTGGTCAAATAACATTTTTAAATCCCAAAACATTCATTTTTCATAAATTTGGGCCCATGACCATGAGGGCCAAAAATTTCGGCCATTAAGCTAAAATTAACGTTTTTGGCCCTTTGGAAAGCATGTTTATCCTAAAAATCCCTTTTTATACATGTACGATCTTTTTGATCCTTCAAAAACCGTAAATGTCACCTTTTGCCTTTATGTTTTGTTTTCTTGACAATTTTGACCCTTAACAAGGTTTTTGCTTTAAATTTTCATATCTTTAATATATGAACACTTTTAACTTGGTAATATGATGCATAATATATATTAGTTCATGGATTTTTACTTAATGATGCTTACAGAGTTGAGATATGTTAAGATCTAACACATTTCTACAAAATAAAGTAAGAAACCACACAAGACATGCATATAACACATAGATGTATACATTTACTTGTATTCTCCCCCAAAAATCATATGAACACCAAAAAAAAGGGGGTATGAACTCACCTTTGCTTTGATGTTTCAGTTTTGAAGAAGAGATGGAAGAAGTTGATGTGATCTTTGGCTCTAGCAAGCTTCTTGAGTAGATTTCGAGCCTAAGAATTTTCTAAGAGTGTGATCATGGAATAAAGCTATGTAAGAAGAAGTTCCTAATGTTAAATTGAAAGGAGATGTTTGTGTTTGATAATAAATTAACAATTGTGGTGAAAAATTCCCTTGAAAACACCCTAAATCTCGAAATTTTGAGAAATGAAGGAGGAGTTGTTCTTGAGAGCTTAAGAGAGTTTGAAGGAAATTTGAAAATTTGTGAGTGTTTACCTTCGACCGAGAGTAGAAGAAGAGGGGAATGAAAAAGGTGTGCATTGATATATGGGACTTGTCTAGATGTATGTGATGCATTAAGCTTGGTTATCCTTTAAACAAAAGTGATATTTCATGGTTTGGGGTGATTATCCATTAAATTTTTTTTTTTTTTACTTGGGCCGAAAATGGGCTAAAGATAATTGAAGGTAGATTAGTTTGGCCCATTTCCAGCCTTGTATCGAAATTATGAGGCCCAATAATTACTTTTCAACCCATTGGGCTTTTAGGGTAGTTTACGGCCCAAAATAGCCTAAAAGAATGGATTTATGGCTTACTAGGGTTAATTGAATTAGTTATGGCCCAATAAGGCCTATTACGGTTAGAATGAATCATTCTAGGCCCAATGGCCCAAAATGATATAGATTTATGAATTGGTTCCTTTTAGGATCCAATTAGGGTTTCTAAGCCCAATATAATTGAATTGAATGCTTATTGGTCCATTAGGCCCAATAAGGAAATCCTAGTACAATATAAACTTAAACCAGGATTCTTAGGACTTTCATACTCATTCTTGAACATGAGAGGTGAATTTAAATGAGCACTGAGTGATATTTACTTAGAGTATATGTTTTACAATAGTTGAATGGTTACACAAGAATAGAATTTCCTAGCTAGAAGGCTAGCTGTGACAATCTAACTTCGATTCGGGTTATCATCACCATCTCAGACAACGGCGATCTCGAACTTCATCTTTGTCCTTCTCCAATTCCCACTAAGAGAAAATAAGCAGCGTTGCAGGGCTCGATTTCCATGGCAACCACTAGTGTAATGGGAACAGAATGTGAAGTTAGAGTAGGAGCAGATGACGGCGCCGACGATAAAATCCACCACATTGTTGCTTCCTACAATCAATAAGACCAACATCTCTAGAAGAACACTCCCCCACCAACCAAAGTATCATGTTTTTAACCTTTTTAAAAAAATCAACTTGTATGCACTCCAACAGTTTGATGAAATGCATAAACTAAATTATCACGTTATATTCACATATGAATATGTTTTCTCACCTGAATCAGTATATGATAACTAAAAACAAAAAACAAATATGCAAGTATGTATCTTATTAATATGTGAATAACATATAAAAAATTTATATATATATATATATATATATATATATATTTGTGAAAATAGATTGTAATATTCATAAGTGAATAAATTCACAAGTGAATATATCATCTAATATTCTCAATTGAATATACTATGTAATATTCACATGTGATATACCATGTAATACTATGTAATATTCACATATGAAAATGTAATTTAATATTTATAAGTGAATATACCATCTAATATTCACAAGTGAATATACTACGTTAATATTCACAAGTGAATACATCGTCTAATATTTAAATATGAATATAGTATGTTTATTATATGCTATATTCATATATTAATGATACTTACATTGTAAAAAAAGTTAATAATACTTTTTATTCATAAGTGAATAACAAATGTGTTGGATTAGTGTCTGAGTCCATAACTATTTTGGTATGTACTTGACCCGATGATGCATGGTCCTTTTGGGTTGCCTTCACCAAAGCAACTTGATAGGATGAATTATGGAGTAAAAGATATTAATTAAACTTAAGGGACTGGAATTATAATTATAAGATAATTGCAATTGGGCTATGGATAACTTTATAAGGTTGGACGAATTCTATGGGGAAACCCATTAGAAATCGTCCAAGGCTTTTAAGAAAGGAATCCATGGGCTGCTTAGGGCTTAAGCAGTCAGATTAGGGTTTCCTGGTTTAAAACCCTAATAGCCTACATGTATAAATAGCACCCTTAAGCCCCAAAAACGGGATGATGAAATCCTCTAGGGTTTTGGATGATTTTGGGCAGCCTCCTTCTCTTCTCTTCTTCATCCTTTTGCTCTTGGTGTTTATCAACCATTAGAGGAGTGACATTTGTGACTCTAAGCTTTCTAAAGTCAATTCAAGAAGGATTTGAGATTGTTATTGATACATAACAATCAAGGTATGATCTAAACCATAATTATATGTTATATTGATTATCATATGCTAGATTTAGGGTTTATAGTCTTGGATAAATTGCATGTACAATAGAGAAACGTAGATCCAAGATTAGGGTTTGTAAGAGCACATAGGATGTTCTTATGACTAAAACCCATCAGTGGTATCAGAGCCTTGATTGGTTTCTATTGTATTGATGCCTTGTTAATTTGTTCATGCTTGAAAAATTCGATTTTTGTGAGCCTGCCTGATGGACTCAGCGAGTCCTATTGTGGACTCGGCGAGTCCCATTGTGGACTCAGCGAGTAGGCCCCTACTCGGCGAGTCCATATGGGTACTCGGCGAGTTCAAGCGTCAGAAAGAGGGGATTTTAGGATTTCTTGTTGTTTTACTCATGGATACTTGCCTTATCTGTTTTAGATCATTAAAATACGATTTTATTCATATTTTTTAGTATATCCTTGATTAAACAAAAGTTAACTACAATTTGATTAGATAATAACTTCCTTATATGATAAAGATTGGATTATTTGTATTAATTGGGTAACTTATTTTGCAAGTAATTGAAATTAGGTCAAATATAGATAATGATGAAATTAATTGTTTAATTTATATTATTTGTTATTTGATCCTTTTGTTATGAAAAGTTTCAGTTTTCCCCTTTATGTTTTATAGTTTAAATTTGAACTCAAAAGTTAAGTTTTGAAATTTAAATAGTTGAAACCCTAATTTTTTGAAATGTTTCAAAACTTGCCCTCAAATTTTGGAATTTAAAAGTTGATTAAAAGTTTAATTTAGGAATGTTAACTTCTAAAACCCTAGTATTGTTTTTGAAAAGTTCATATCACACCCTTATGGCTTTATTAATTAATTAAGGCGTATAATTAAAAGAGGTTTAATAAATCCATAAAAGTTTTGGTTTACATTTAATTGAATTAAAAGTATAATTGTTAAATTTGACCACCTAGTATTTTAAAAGTGTAAAATACACCCTATACTATATATAACATTAAAAGTCTAACATTATATATATGTATGAGTAAAAGTCAGTCTTACCGTTAGTAGGCCTCATTCACGAAGCTGGTCTATAACGGGTGTTTAAAGAAATTGCCTATAATATGGCGATTGAATGGGTATCCACTCTTACCCACCGCACTCTTGACTAGTGGAGGGTCGTTAGCCGAACCGGTAGGATAGGACAAAACCTTCCATTATAAGTATAGTGAAGTACAAAAGTAAATAAAAAATCTTAGTTACTTTAGGCAAAAGTGAATTGATGCAATTCCATGAAATTACACTCTGTGCCCTTGCGAAGACGTTAGTGGAGCGTGTGTGGTTTACCGGCACACTAAGTGGTTCTATACAAAGGTAGCAAAGGGTGACTCAATGTTTGTCATAGTTCGGTGGAGTGTGTGTGGTTTACCGGCACATCGAATAGGTGACCGTAACATGTGAGGGCACCATGTAAGTTTGCATGGTTATTCACACCCGCTTTGTGATCCTCGGCATCCCAGTCACAAACAAGACGGGCATATCGAGATTTAAACATGCCATTGAAAAGTTCAATGAATCTCAAAGGATCTAGGAGTTTTCGTAGATTTAAAACTTAAATTTCTTTTTCGTTTTTCATGGTGGAAAATTAGTTAATCGTCATTCACTAACCTTCAAATATTCTGCAACTACATTACGGCATCCCTTTTCTAGGTTGTAGCGTATTGTGTTGGGTCCTAGCCTTAATATCTCATTTGGGTGATTTATTAAGGACTCAATCAATCAACTAACTTGAATTTATGTTTTCTCCCATTTTGTAGATGTCAATGTTCGACAACTATGTTCTTCCCAAGTCCCATGGAACAAGCATTCCACATGAAGATGATATTCCACGATTCGATCTAGGAACAAGAGATCATGCTTTACTTCCTCCTCCTCCTCCCGTTGTTCTCCCTAACCCACAAGATCGAAGAATTGAAAGGTTCAATGTCACTAAAGCCCTATTGGAAATGAAACATGAAGATGGTAAACCCGTGTGTGCCCACATTCTAGGAATGAAATTGCACATTGATAGGTTGAAAATGTTAGGTGTGTCATTCCTGGATAAGTTGGCTGTGAACTGGGTTCTGCAGTCACTTCCCGAATCATATAATGAGATCAAAAGAAAGTATTACATGATGGATTATGACGAAAGCCTCATTAACCTAACTTACATGCTCATTGCTGCTGAATCAGAAAAGATTTGGCAAAGCAATGGAGCATATTTGTTGGGAAAGTCAACCAACCATGATTCCAAGGACGTTCTAGGAGAACCGGCCTGTGTTTGCTGCTAAGAGAAAGGGCGTTGGATACAAGTTTTCCATAAGAGCCTTAAGAGCCCAGAAGATGGGAGAGTCAAAGAGTATGACTGTACATCAGGTATAATCCACTATCTAACTCCATTAAGTTCCTATTCATTGATTCTTAATACAGTGTGCGAGATCCTGACTGGCTAGAGGCTAAATCGCTCCTGAATGCCCGTAGGCGATCCTCCATCAACTCTATGATCCCTTCCTTGATCGACCCAAAAAGAATGGGGGTCGACTCAAGGATGCCCCTGGTGATCTCCGACGTGATGAACTCACGTAGCCTCTCGTCAATCGGCTCGGAGCCTGATCCCGAACCTGACCCCTCTCCTGAACCACAATCTGTCGGTCTCGGTCTAAGTACCACCATTCTGCAAAACATCATAATAATCATTAGTGATACCGCTACTTTCTGAGGGATCTCAACTACTTACAGGTTCCCTGGTCTCATCTTGGCCTTCCTTGGTTCGGGTACGGATCCTCTGCTTTCAGTAGTACGGGCCCATACTACCTTCCACATCTATCCGTACCTTCTCCAAGGAATTCCTCGACTCCACCAGATCCCCTTCACTACTGCTGATCTAAGCTATACTCATCCTAGGCTTGCCCTAGGGAGATCTCTAATTCTACTCTAACCAGTCCTCAACTGCTGCAGGCCTCATTATGATGCCAATTGGCCATTACTCGAATGCCATCACACGTGACGAGGCTCAGATAATCCTTTGAGTACCGGACTCGTCCCTACAACAGTTGGACTCAAACAAGAGCTACACAGTAGGATCAAATTCGACACTCTAAGATTATCCAATCCTGATTACATGTGATGTGACGCATTCAACTAATGGCTAACTCCCATTATTCAGAGTCCCGCGGAGCACGAAGCAAGCAGCATTCAGACTAGGGTAACAGTCTCACTTAACTCTATCCACTGTCAGGAACTGAGCTAGCATATAGTGCTAAGCTCACACTAACAGGCATAACCTATTCAGGCTATCCTACTTACTGTCTACTCCGTAACGAGCATGCAATTTCTCACACAACTGAAACACAAATAGTAGGCACATAAGTCATCACTCCTAGATCCTTAGTCCTATTCTAGCATGCGGTTCTACGAAAGCTGATAAACATAACATAAACTTGTATGGGTACTATGGGGAATACTTACTTGAGCTCGGCCGGTCGCGCACGTCACACATATTGCTCTTTCTTATGACTCTTTTCCAAGTTTTAGAGAACATTTTCTTTTAGAAATTCTTTCAATCCCTCGATTTGAGTTCAGACACTCCCGAAGGTGTGTCCGAATCCCTCAAACCAGGGCTCTGATACCAACTTGTAACGACCCAATTTTCACAACAAAAATTTTTGTTTAAAAACGTTACTTTAGAAAATATTAATAACTAAAACATCATTCGATCATCCATAATATAAACTGAACCATGTCCGAACACCAAAACATACAACTAATCAGAATATCAGAGTATCAATCCCAGAAAAGCTCGTAAATGCGGAAACCGAAGAGGGTGTGTGTGTGACATGCTGCTACCGTGCCGGCTCCTTTCCCCTAGTTGAGGAGGTACCTGAAACCAAAACTGAAACCGTAAGCACAAAGCTTAGTGAGCTCCCCCATAATACCCCATACCATACAAGCATTTAACAAATAACATGTAATTAGGAGATACGGGCCCCGCCCACACTCGTGAAGATACGGGCCCCGCCCACACCTCACTTTCTAAGAGATACGGGCCCCGCCCACACTCGTGAAGATACGGGCCCCGCCCACACTTCGCTATCTGGGAGATACGGGCCTATCCCACACTCCATTCTCGGAGAGATACGGGCCTCGCCCACACTCAACCGCCAACTCTTATCATACAAGTATCACACAGACAACAAGTATAGACAACTCTATCATACTGACATATATCATAATCAACTCAACTAAGAGATACGGGCTCAGCCCACACTCTAATACTAACGTCTCATCTATACGGGCCGGCCCTGGTGCCTTAGACCCGTTACTACTGGAAGGGAACTCACCTCGAAATAGCTGCTGGTCTGTGTGGGAATTGATCACCTACTACTGCTGCTGCTGCTGCTCCGGAAACTCCCCGGCTGTAATTCCCACAATATACTTAATCATATACTGCTAACTGTCCTTTGGGTAAAAAGACCATTTTACCCCTGGTCTAGCCCTAAGTCAATTCGAAGTCAACTTTTAGTTGACCCGACTCGCCGAGTGGATCTCCACTCGCCGAGTCCCTGTCCAGACAACTATCCTGGGTCCCTGATTCTACTCGTCGAGTTGGGCTATGACTCGACGAGTTCATCTTCTAAACTGACCTTCAACTCCTTCATCCTACTCGCTGAGTTGTATGAACAACTCGTCGAGTTCATCTTCATCCGAAGAACACATATGCTAAGACTCGCCGAGTTGTATGAGCAACTCGCCGAGTCTGTTCTTGATCTATGAAGATTGCCTTGGACTCGCCGAGTCAGAGCATTGACTCGCCGAGTCCTATCATGGGTGAGTTCAGCTCCCAACTCACCGAGTCACCCCCTGTGACTCACGGCTCAACTCGACACATCATGAAGGGACCAGTCCAGTGACTCGCGACCAGACTCGTCGAGTCACATATACGACCCGCCGAGTCGCAGCCATGCATCCATCAAACACGTCGATTTGCTCAATTCCAGTCCATGCCATTCACAGATCTGGGCTTCTAGGACACAAATCACACGTAAAGTTTCCAACTTTACGTGTAGATATTCACCAATATGGATTTTAAGGCTCAAAGTGCACCAAAAGAGGTAGATCTAGGGCTTTCATGCAATATGACCCCATAAAGGCATTAGATCCAAGCTCCAGGGACTAAATCATGCCTAGATCTAAAGTCTAACAACTTATTACAACCCACAAAGCACAAACAAGCTTGGGGAAGAGCCCAAGAAGGACTCCTATGAAGCTAAAAGAGATTACAAGCTTGAAAACAGGGGGGAAACGAGCTATACCTCAAGGAAAACGTTGGGATGACACAAAGATGCCTGGTCTCCTTCTCCTCTTCTCGATCTACTCTTCTTTCTCCTCAAAATCTTCAAGAACACTTCAAAAGCACTTCAATCTCTCAAGGAAATAAGGGAAAAGTGAGGTTGGGAGTTCTGGGGGTGAATGGGGACGAGGTTGGGGCGGAATGAGGGTTTAAATAGGGTGCAAACCCTTGAAATTTAGGGTTTCATCCAGCAGCGGTGACTCGCCGAGTCCGGGATATGGACTCGCCGAGTCGCCAACTTAAACGTGTCCTGAGTCTCGTCCCTACTCGGCGAGTCGGACCTTATGACTCGCCGAGTCCAAGGCTAAAATAGGGAAATGCTCAAATAAAATTCACATACCGGAAACCAAGTGCTACAAATCTCCCCCACTTATTTTAGACTTCGTCCTCGAAGTCTGCTGCTCGATCCTGAAACAGCTCGGGGTAATGCTCCATCATCTCGTCCATTGGTTCCCAAGTCCATTCCGAACCCTTGCGGTGCTGCCATTGCACCTTTACTAGTTCTACCCTCTTGTTTCTCAAAGCCTTTGACTTCCTGTCAAGTATTGCGACTGGGCGCTCAATGTAATTCAAGCTGTCATCAACCTGAATATCCTCCAATGGTACTACCGCTGAATCGTCCACCAGGCACTTCCGCAGCTGCGAAACATGGAAAGTGTTGTGGATCTGACTGAGCTCGGTTGGCAGATCCAGCCTATACGCCACCTTGCCCACCCGGGCTACAACCCTGAACGTCCCGATGAATCTTGGGCCCAACTTGCCCTGCTTCCTGAATCGAATGACGCCTTTCCAAGGCGACACTTTCAATGTCACTAAAGCCCTATTGGAAATGAAACATGAAGATGGTAAACCCGTGTGTGCCCACATTCTAGGAATGAAATTACACATTGATAGGTTGAAAATGTTAGGTGTGTCATTCCTGGATAAGTTGGCTGTGAACTGGGTTTTGCAGTCACTTCCCGAATCATATAATGAGTTCAAAAGAAAGTATTATATGATGGATTATGACGAAAGCCTTATTAACCTAACTTACATGCTCATTGCTGCTGAATCAGAAAAGATTTGGCAAAGCAATGGAGCATATTTGTTGGGAAAGTCAACCAACCATGATTCCAAGGACGTTCTAGGAGAACCGGCCTGTGTTTGCTGCTAAGAGAAAGGGCGTTGGATACAAGTTTTCCATAAGAGCCTGAAGAGCCCAGAAGATGGGAGAGTCAAAGAGTATGACTGTACATCAGGTATAATCCACTATCTAACTCCATTAAGTTCCTATTCATTGATTCTTAATACATAATGTGATAAGATTGCATTTGAATGTTTTGCAAGATCGGTGAAAAGAGAGGAAACTTAATGAAATAGCAAGATGAATCTAATCACGAAGACATGGATTCGAAGATTAGACTTTGAGCTTAGATAGAGTTGTTAGGAATAACTATTACATAGTTTTTCAGTTGATTTTGCATTGTAAGGACAAATGATTTCCGCTGCTTTTGTGAATAAAATAAATTTTGGTTTAACTCATTTATTTATTTATTTATTTCCTTGCAATGAAATCGTTATGAAAAAATTGGCATTTGTATATTTCTACAACGAATGGATGTGATTCTTAATTATGATAATTTTGGAAATGTCGAGAATTTACAAAATAAGGAGAGTTTCTCATCGCCCAAGTTTCAATTGGATAGAGACTTGTAATTATTCAACAAGTATTGCATGATGAATGAGAAATTTCATATTTGGAAATTAGACTAATTCGTTGACAAAGTGTCAAGTGAAGGACTAGGAGATCGAGTACACAAAGTTGTGTGTTGATCAAGTCCACCACAAGAGTAATAAAGATATTCGTCATGATTTACTAAAGGTTTAGCAAATATGATTACACTTATAAGATTAAGTGTAATTCTGAATTGATTGAAAGAGTTTAAGTTAATAGCAGAACGAAGAAGAAGAATCAAGTAGGCAGAAAGATAAAAGTTTCTCTATTCTAAGAAGAAGGGAGAGTACCTTTTATTATGTTTTATGGAAGATCTTAATGATTAAGAACCATATCTCAATTGATCCTCTAAGTGAGTCTTAGTACAATTGTATGTCTAAGAAGAGGGATCGAGAATTCAAGAAATGGTTAAATCAAGAAGTCAATCATAATTCATTCCAAAAACAAGTCTTAGAGTTAACATTGTGACATTGAGTGACAAATCTTAAGAAGGTTTATAACATTCACCAAATGTGGAAAGTTGTGATGACCTGGATAAGACAAAGACCAACTAGGACCAATTTTGTGAAGTGTTTTGTCTTGATAAAAGCTACACTAACTCTTGAATATTTGTTAGTCAAGAAATATTTATTGACAAGAGAATCTCATATGTCAAGGAGTCAGTGGGAGTGTTAATGGTCTTGAAAGGTCTCAAGAACAAATCAAGAATAAACCTTATCAATCATCACTAGCACAAGACTTGAGGTTTATAACCTATCGTGTTCACGTTATTTTGTTTCTGTGCCATTCCAATTGAGTTAATTATGCATGTGAGTTCCATGAGTTCTCATTTGAATGCACAAAAGGCAAGCACCTTGATCAATGAAAAGAACATTGATAAGAAAGGGCGAGCTGCTTAACTACTTGGAAGACATGGCGTAACGACCCAATTTTCACAACAAAAAATTTTGTTTAAAAATGTTACTTTAGAAAATATTAATAACTAAAACATCATTCGATCATCCATAATATAAACTGAACCATGTCCGAACACCAAAACATACAACTAATCAGAATATCAGAGTATCAATCCCAGAAAAGCTCATAAATGCGGAAACCGAAGAGGGTGTGTGTGTGTGTGACATGCTGCTACCGCGCCGGCTCCTTTCCCCTAGCTGAGGAGGTACCTGAAACCAAAACTGAAACCGTAAGCACAAAGCTTAGTGAGCTCCCCCATAATACCCCATACCATACAAGCATTTAACAAATAACATGGAATTAGGAGATACGGGCCCCGCCCACACTCGTGAAGATACAGGACCCGCCCACACTTCGCTATCTGGGAGATACGGGCCTATCCCACACTCCATTCTCAGAGAGATACGGGCCTCGCCCACACTCAACCGCCAACTCTTATCATACAAGTATCACACAGACAACAAGTATAGACAACTCTATCATACTGACATATATCATAATCAACTCAACTAAGAGATACGGGCTCAGCCCACACTCTAATACTAACGTCTCGTCTATACGGGCCGACCTTGGTGCCTTAGACCCGTTACTACTGGAAGGGAACTCACCTCGAAATAGCTGCTGGTCTATGTGGGAATTGATCACCTACTATTGCTGCTGCTGCTCCGGAAACTCCCCGGCTGTAATTCCCACAATATACTTAATCATATACTGCTAACTGTCCTTTGGGTAAAAAGACCATTTTACCCCTGGTCTAGCCCTAAGTCAATTCGAAGTCAACTTTTAGTTGACCCGACTCGCCGAGTGGATCTCCACTCGCCGAGTCCCTGTCCAGACAACTGTCCTGGGTCCCTGATTCTACTCGTCGAGTTGGGCTATGACTCGACGAGTTCATCTTCTAAACTGACCTTCAACTCCTTCATCCTACTCGCCGAGTTGTATGAACAACTCGTCGAGTTCATCTTCATCCGAAGAACACATATGCTAAGACTCGCCGAGTTGTATGAGCAACTCGCCTAGTCTGTTCTTGATCTATGAAGATTGCCTTGGACTCGCCGAGTCAGGGCATTGACTCGCCGAGTCCTATCATGGGTGAGTTCAGCTCCCAACTCACCGAGTCACCCCCTGTGACTCACGGCTCAACTCGACACATCATGAAGGGACCAGTCCAGTGACTCGCGACCAGACTCGTCGAGTCACATATACGACCTGCCGAGTCGCAGCCATGCATCCATCAACCATGCCGATTTGCTCAATTCCAGTCCATGCCATTCACAGATCTGGGCTTCTAGGACACAAATCACACGTAAAGTTTCCAACTTTACGTGTAGATATTCACCAATATGGATTTTAAGGCTCAAAGTGCACCAAAAGAGGTAGATCTAGGGCTTTCATGCAATATGACCCCATAAAGGCATTAGATCCAAGCTCCAGGGACTAAATCATGCCTAGATCTAAAGGCTAACAACTTATTACAACCCACAAAGCACAAACAAGCTTGGGGAAGAGCCCAAGAAGGACTCCTATGAAGCTAAAAGAGATTACAAGCTTGAAAACAGGGGGGAAACGAGCTATACCTCAAGGAAAACATTGGGATGACACAAAGATGCCTGGTCTCCTTCTCCTCTTCTCGATCTACTCTTCTTTCTCCTCAAAATCTTCAAGAACACTTCAAAAGCACTTCAATCTCTCAAGGAAATAAGGGAAAAGTGAGGTTGGGAGTTCTGGGGGTGAATGGGGACGAGGTTGGGGCGGAATGAGGGTTTAAATAGGGTGCAAACCCTTGAAATTTAGGGTTTCATCCAGCAGCGGTGACTCGCCGAGTCCGGGATATGGACTCGCCAAGTCGCCAACTTAAACGTGTCCTGAGTCCCGTCCCTACTCGGCGAGTTGGACCTTATGACTCGCCGAGTCCAAGGCTAAAATAGGGAAATGCTCAAATAAAATTCACATACCGGAAACCAAGTGCTACAAATCTCCCCCACTTATTTTAGACTTCATCCTCGAAGTCTGCTGCTCGATCCTGAAACAGCTCGGGGTAATGCTCCATCATCTCGTCCATTGGTTCCCAAGTCCATTCCGAACCCTTGCGGTGCTGCCATTGCACCTTTACTAGTTCTACCCTCTTGTTTCTCAAAGCCTTTGACTTCCTGTCAAGTATTGCGACTGGGCGCTCAATGTAATTCAAGCTGTCATCAACCTGAATATCCTCCAACGGTACTACCGCTGAATCGTCCACCAGGCACTTCCGCAGCTGCGAAACATGGAAAGTGCTGTGGATCTGACTGAGCTCGGCTGGCAGATCCAGCCTATACGTCACCTTACCCACCCGGGCTACAACCCTGAACGGCCCGATGAATCTTGGGCCCAACTTGCCCCGCTTCCTGAATCGAATGATGCCTTTCCAAGGCGACACTTTCTGGAGAACCATATCCCCGACTTGGAACTCCAAGTCGGATTGACGCTTATCGGCGTAACTTTTCTACCGACTCTGAGCAGTTTGAAGTCTGCTCCGGACCTGCTGGATCCTCTCGGTCGTCTCTAGCACCACCTCGGTGCTTCCCATGACTCTCTGGCCAACTTCACCCCAACATATCGGGGTTCTGCACCTCCACCCGTACAACATCTCGAACGGCGGTCGGTCAATACTCACGTGATAGCTGTTGTTGTAGGAGAACTCAGCCAAGGGAAGATAGGTATCCCAGCTACCACCGAAATCCAACACACACGCCCGCAACATGTCCTCTAAAGTCTGGATGGTCCGCTCACTCTGACCATCTGTCTGCGGGTGAAAGGCGGTGCTGAAATGCAGACGAGTGCCCAACTTGCCATGGAATTTCTTCCAAAATCTGGAAGTAAAATGCACATCCCTGTCCGAGATTACCGATACTGGCACTTCATGCTGTGCCACAATCTCCCTGATATAGATGTCGGCCAATTTTTCGGCCGATATGCTCTCCTGGATTGGAATAAAGTGAGCACTCTTGGTCAATCTATCCACGATGACCCAAATCGAATCCACTCCACGTGCGGTCCTGGGAAGCTTTGTGATAAAATCCATCATGATATCTTCCCATTTCCACAGTGAAATGTCCAACGGCTGCATCTTGCCATGCGGTCTCTGATGTTCGGCCTTGACCTTCCTGCAGGTCAAACACCGCTCGACGTACCATGCCACATCCTGCTTCATGCAGGGCCACCAGTAATCCGGACGAAGATCCCTATACATCTTCGTCGCCCCAGGATGAATATAGAATCGGGACTTGTGCGCCTCCTCCATCAAAATCTGACGCACGCCTCCGTGATACGGCACCCACACCCTACGGTGTAGTGTCAAAAGTCCTCTGCCATCATAATCGAAGGAGGAAACCTGACCCACCACACGCTCGCTCTTCCGATGCTCCTCCTTGATAGCCTCCTGTTGAGCCTCCCGAATCTGCTCCAATAGGGGAGTCACCACGGTCATCCTCAAGCAAACGTCCCTGATCGGCACCGCCTTGCGGCTAAGCGCATCGGCCACCACATTGGCCTTCCCCGGGTGGTAAAGGATCTCGCAATCATAATCCTTCACCACGTCCAACCACCGACGCTGCCTCATGTTCAGATTCGGCTGATCCATAAGATATCGCAAACTCTTGTGATCCGTGTATATAGTACAGCGGACCCCATAAAGGTAATGCCTCCAAATCTTGAGGGCAAATACAACTGCCCCCAGCTCCAAGTCGTGGGTAGGATAATTAGCCTCGTGAGGCTTCAACTGTCTCGAGGCATAAGCGACCACATGGCCTCGCTGCATCAATACTGCTCCCATACCTGTGATCGAAGCATCACAATAGACTACGAAGTCCTCTACTCCCTCTGGCAAGGTAAGGATCGGAGCCTCGCACAATCTCTGTCTGAGAGTCTCGAACGCCGCCTGCTGCTCAGGCCCCCAATGAAAAACCACCGACTTCTTGGTTAGTCGGGTGAGCGGCACTGCTATCTTGGAGAAGTCTTGAATAAATCTCCGATAATACCCTGCCAGCCCTAGGAAGCTCCGAATCTCAGATGGAGACCTCGGGACCTCCCACTGCATCACGGCCTCAATCTTGGCCGGATCTACCAAAATACCCTTCTGGTTGACGAAATGACCAAGAAACTGCACCTCGCGCAACCAGAACTCACACTTGGAGAACTTTGCGAAAAGTATCTCCCTCCTCAAAGTCTCCAACACCTCCTGCAGGTGCTCCTCGTGTTGCCCCTGTGTCTTGGAATATACCAAGATGTCATCTATGAATACTATCACCGACCAATCCAGCATTGGTCTGCACACGCGGTTCATGAGATCCATGAACGCGGCTGGGGCATTCGTGAGCCCAAATGGCATCACCACGAACTCATAATGACCATACCGGGTCCTGAAAGCAGTCTTCTGTACATCCTCATCTCTAACCCTAATCTGATGATAACCGGAGCGTAGATCGATCTTGGAGAACCAATACACTCCCTGAAGCTGATCAAACAAGTCATCTATCCTCGGAAGTGGGTAACGGTTCTTCACCGTTACTTTGTTCAACTCCCGGTAATCAATGCACATACGATGCGACCCATCCTTCTTCCTCACAAATAAGATCGGCGCTCCCCAAGGCGAACTGCTCGGCCGAATGAAACCCTTGTCTAACAGCTCCTGAAGCTGTGTAGACAACTCCTGCATCTCAGGGGGAGCAAGTCGATACGGTGCTTTGGCTATCGGAGCCGCACCAGGAACTAGGTCGATCCTGAACTCAACCTGCCTCTCTGGAGGTATCCCCGGCAAATCCTCGGGAAACACATCCGGGTAGTCACGAACAATAGGAACATCATCAATCGTCGTCTTGCCCTTCACCCGGGCATCCAAGACGTAACCTACAAAACCGGCGCAACCCTGCTGAACGTAGCGCCTCGCCCTTGCGGTGGAACAAAAGGTCGGTCCTTGCTGGGGCCTCTCTCCCTGAATCACTATCTCTCCCCCGCTTGGGGTCCTGACCCGTACTAACTGCTGCGCGCAATCTATCACCGCCCCATTGGGGCTCAGCCAATCCATGCCTATAATCACCTTGTTCCCACGCAACGGAATGGGAACCAAATCTACCAAATAGCGCTCCTCGAACAAACGCAGCACACAATCTCGGAATAACATCGATGCACGCACCGATCGATCGTCAGCGATCTCCACTTCCAAAGGGCAATCTAACTCACCCGATGGCTCATGAAACTTCTTGCTAAGTGCAAGGGAAACGAATGATCGGGATGCTCCTGAATCAAATAACACTTGAACTGGGAGGCCGTTCACATGGAACGATCCTAAGGCATACATATACATATAGAGCACATATCAATAACATAACATCATCATAAAAAATATAAAGGGAAAGAATCATACCCGTCACCACATCGGGTGCGGCGCGTGCCTCCTCGACAGTCAACTGGAATGCCCGACTCCTCACCACTGGAGCCTCTGCCTTGCCCTGCCGACCATCCGTGATCCGCAGGGTCGCTGGAGCTGGTGCCTTTACTGGCGCTGCAACTGTCAACTGGGGGCAATTGGCCTTCTTGTGGCCCCTCTGGTTGCAGTGAAAACACAGCAACTCGGATGTCTGAATAGCTGAAACTGGAGAAGTACAATCCCTGCTAAAGTGCCCTGTCTTGCCGTACTTGTAGCAGCCTCTTGATCCCATCCTACATATCCCCACGTGCGTCCTGCCGTATTTCCCGCAGCGGCTCGATCCTGAATGACCTTTCGGCCTACCGTCTGATCCCTTGGGCTTCTTCCCCGAAGCCCCTCCTGCCTGACCGTCCTCTAGTTTCCGTTTCCGGATGTGCTCCAAATCTATCTCCCTCTCCCTAGCCCTGGCAATCATAGAGTCCAGGGTAGGGCAAGCCGAAAAGCTAACATGCTCCCGAATGTCAGCTCGTAGCATATCATGGTAACGAGTCCTCCTCATGTCCTCATCACCAGCATACTGGGGCACCAATAAAGCCCTCTCCCGGAACTTGGCGGTGATCTCCGCCACAGTCTCCGTCGTCTGCCTCATGTCTAGAAACTCTCTGGCCAGCTCCTGAAGCTCGACCGCCGGTGCAAACTCTGCCCTGAACCTAGTCACAAAGTCCGACCAGGTCATTGCCTCGATAGCTGAGGCTCCCAACGAGTCACCCACTGACTCCCACCAATCCCGGGCTCGGTCTCGTAAACACCCTGCTGCGTACCTCACCTTCGACCCCTCGGGGCAGAAGCTAGTCAACTGGGCAGACTCGATATCTGCAATCCACCGTCTGGCGACAATGGGGTCCTTCACCCCATGGAAATCTGGCGCACCACTGCCCCTGAAGTCCTTGAAGGACAGTGTGCGAGATCCTGACTGGCTAGAGGCTAAATCGCTCCTGAATGCCCGTAGGCGATCCTCCATCAACTCTATGATCCCTTCCTTGATCGACCCAAAGAGAATGGGGGTCGACTCAAGGATGCCCCTGGTGATCTCCGACGTGATGAACTCACGTAGCCTCTCGTCAATCGGCTCGGAGCCTGATCCCGAACCTGACCCCTCTCCTGAACCACCATCTGTCGGTCTCGGTCGAAGTACCACCATTCTGCAAAACATTATAATAATCATTAGTGATACCGCTACTTTCTGAGGGATCTCAACTACTTACAGGTTCCCTGGTCTCATCTTGGCCTTCCTTGGTTCGGGTACGGATCCTCTGCTTTCAGTAGTACGGGCCCATACTACCTTCCACATCTATCCGTACCTTCTCCAAGGAATTCCTCGACTCCACCAGATCCCCTTCACTACTGCTGATCAAAGCTATACTCATCCTAGGCTTGCCCTAGGGAGATCTCTAATTCTACTCTAACCAGTCCTCAACTGCTGCAGGCCTCATTATGATGCCAATTGGCCATTACTCGAATGCCATCACATGTGACGAGGCTCAGATAATCCTTCGAGTACCGGACTCGTCCCTACAACGGTTGGACTCAAACAAGAGCTACGCAGTAGGATCAAATTCGGCACTCTAAGATTATCCAATCCTGATTACATGTGATGTGACGCATTCAACTAATGGCTAACTCCCATTATTCAGAGCCCCGCGGAGCACGAAGCAAGCAGCATTCAGACTAGGGTAACAGTCTCACTTAACTCTATCCACTGTCAGGAACTGAGCTAGCATATAGTGCTAAGCTCATACTAACAGGCATAACCTATTCAGGCTATCCTACTTACTGTCTACTCCGTAACTAGCATGCAATTTCTCACACAACTGAAACACAAATAGTAGGCACATAAGTCATCACTCCTAGATCCTTAGTCCTATTCTAGCATGTGGTTCTACGAAAGCTGATAAACATAACATAAACTTGTATGGGTACTATGGGGAATACTTACTTGAGCTCGGCCGGTCGCGCACGTCACACACATTGCTCTTTCTTATGACTCTTTTCCAAGTTTTAGAGAACATTTTCTTTTAGAAATTCTTTCAATCCCTCGATTTGAGTTCAGACACTCCCGAAGGTGTGTCCGAATCCCTCAAACCAGCGCTCTGATACCAACTTGTAACGACCCAATTTTCACAACAAAAATTTTTGTTTAAAAACGTTACTTTAGAAAATATTAATAACTAAAACATCATTCGATCATCCATAATATAAACTGAACCATGTCCGAACACCAAAACATACAACTAATCAGAATATCAGAGTATCAATCCCAGAAAAGCTCGTAAATGCGGAAACCGAAGAGGGTGTGTGTGTGTGACATGCTGCTACCGCACCGGCTCCTTTCCCCTAGTTGAGGAGATACCTGAAACCAAAACTGAAACCGTAAGCACAAAGCTTAGTGAGCTCCCCCATAATACCCCATACCATACAAGCATTTAACAAATAACATCCAATTAGGAGATACGGGCCCCGCCCACACTCGTGAAGATACGGGCCCCGCCCACACCTCACTTTCTGAGAGATACGGGCCCCGCCCACACTCGTGAAGATACGGGACCCGCCCACACTTCGCTATCTGGGAGATACGGGCCTATCCCACACTCCATTCTCGGAGAGATACGGGCCTCGCCCACACTCAACCGCCAACTCTTATCATACAAGTATCACACAGACAACAAGTATAGACAACTCTATCATACTGACATATATCATAATCAACTCAACTAAGAGATACGGGCTCAGCCCACACTCTAATACTAACGTCTCGTCTATACGGGCCGACCTTGGTGCCTTAGACCCGTTACTACTAGAAGGGAACTCACCTCGAAATAGCTGCTGGTATGTGTGGGAATTGATCACCTACTACTGCTGCTGCTGCTCCGGAAACTCCCCGGCTGTAATTCCCACAATATACTTAATCATATACTGCTAACTGTCCTTTGGGTAAAAAGACCATTTTACCCCTGGTCTAGCCCTAAGTCAATTCGAAGTCAACTTTTAGTTGACCCGACTCGCCGAGTGGATCTCCACTCGCCGAGTCCCTGTCCAGACAACTATCCTGGGTCCCTGATTCTACTCGTCGAGTTGGGCTATGACTCGACGAGTTCATCTTCTAAACTGACCTTCAACTCCTTCATCCTACTCGCTGAGTTGTATGAACAACTCGTCGAGTTCATCTTCATCCGAAGAACACATATGCTAAGACTCGCCAAGTTGTATGAGCAACTCGCCGAGTCAGGGCATTGACTCGCCGAGTCCTATCATGGGTGAGTTCAGCTCCCAACTCACCGAGTCACCCCCTGTGACTCACGGCTCAACTCAACACATCATGAAGGGACCAGTCCAGTGACTCGCGACCAGACTCGTCGAGTCACATATACGACCCGCCGAGTCGCAGCCATGCATCCATCAAACACGCCGATTTGCTCAATTCCAGTCCATGCCATTCACAGATCTGGGCTTCTAGGACACAAATCACACGTAAAGTTTCCAACTTTACGTGTAGATATTCACCAATATGGATTTTAAGGCTCAAAGTGCACCAAAAGAGGTAGATCTAGGGCTTTCATGCAATATGACCACATAAAGGCATTAGATCCAAGCTCCAGGGACTAAATCATGCCTAGATCTAAAGGCTAACAACTTATTACAACCCACAAAGCACAAACAAGCTTGGGGAAGAGCCCAAGAAGGACTCCTATGAAGCTAAAAGAGATTACAAGCTTGAAAACAGGGGGGAAACGAGCTATACCTCAAGGAAAACGTTGGGATGACACAAAGATGCCTGGTCTCCTTCTCCTCTTCTCGATCTACTCTTCTTTCTCCTCAAAATCTTCAAGAACACCTCAAAAGCACTTCAATCTCTCAAGGAAATAAGGGAAAAGTGAGGTTGGGAGTTCTGGGGGTGAATGGGGACGAGGTTGGGGCGGAATGAGGGTTTAAATAGGGTGCAAACCCTTGAAATTTAGGGTTTCATCCAGTAGCGGTGACTCGCCGAGTCCGGGATATGGACTCGCCGAGTCGCCAACTTAAACGTGTCCTGAGTCTCGTCCCTACTCGGCGAGTCGGACCTTATGACTCGCCGATTCCAAGGCTAAAATAGGGAAATGCTCAAATAAAATTCACATACCGGAAACCAAGTGCTACAAATCTCCCCCACTTATTTTAGACTTCGTCCTCGAAGTCTGCTGCTCGATCCTGAAACAGCTCGGGGTAATGCTCCATCATCTCGTCCATTGGTTCCCAAGTCCATTCCGAACCCTTGCGGTGCTGCCATTGCACTTTTACTAGTTCTACCCTCTTGTTTCTCAAAGCCTTTGACTTCCTGTCAAGTATTGCGACTGGGCGCTCAATGTAATTCAAGCTGTCATCAACCTAAATATCCTCCAACGGTACTACCGCTGAATCATCCACCAGGCACTTCTGCAGCTGCGAAACATGGAAAGTGTTGTGGATCTGACTGAGCTCGGTTGGCAGATCCAGCCTATACGCCACCTTGCCCACCCGGGCTACAACCCTGAACGGCCCGATGAATCTTGGGCCCAACTTGCCCTGCTTCCTGAATCGAATGACGCCTTTCCAAGGCGACACTTTCAATGTCACTAAAGCCCTATTGGAAATGAAACATGAAGATGGTAAACCCGTGTGTGCCCACATTCTAGGAATGAAATTACACATTGATAGGTTGAAAATGTTAGGTGTGTCATTCCTGGATAAGTTGGCTGTGAACTGGGTTTTGCAGTCACTTCCCGAATCATATAATGAGTTCAAAAGAAAGTATTATATGATGGATTATGACGAAAGCCTTATTAACCTAACTTACATGCTCATTGCTGCTGAATCAGAAAAGATTTGGCAAAGCAATGGAGCATATTTGTTGGGAAAGTCAACCAACCATGATTCCAAGGACGTTCTAGGAGAACCGGCCTGTGTTTGCTGCTAAGAGAAAGGGCGTTGGATACAAGTTTTCCATAAGAGCCTGAAGAGCCCAGAAGATGGGAGAGTCAAAGAGTATGACTGTACATCAGGTATAATCCACTATCTAACTCCATTAAGTTCCTATTCATTGATTCTTAATACATAATGTGATAAGATTGCATTTGAATGTTTTGCAAGATCGGTGAAAAGAGAGGAAACTTAATGAAATAGCAAGATGAATCTAATCACGAAGACATGGATTCGAAGATTAGACTTTGAGCTTAGATAGAGTTGTTATGAATAACTATTACATAGTTTTTCAGTTGATTTTGCATTGTAAGGACAAATGATTTCCGCTGCTTTTGTGAATAAAATAAATTTTGGCTTGACTCATTTATTTATTTATTTATTTCCTTGCAATGAAATCGTTATGAAAAAATTGGCATTTGTATATTTCTACAACGAATGGATGTGATTCTTAATTATGATAATTTTGGAAATGTCGAGAATTTACCAAATAAGGAGAGTTTCTCATCGCCCAAGTTTCAATTGGATAGAGACTTGTAATTATTCAACAAGTATTGCATGATAAATGAGAAATTTCATATTTGGAAATTAGACTAATTCGTTGACAAAGTGTCAAGTGAAGGACTAGGAGATCGAGTACACAAAGTTGTGTGTTGATCAAGTCCACCACAAGAGTAATAAAGATATTCGTCATGATTTACTAAAGGTTTAGCAAATATGATTACACTTATAAGATTAAGTGTAATTCTGAATTGATTGAAAGAGTTTAAGTTAATAGCAGAACGAAGAAGAAGAATCAAGTAGGCAGAAAGATAAAAGTTTCTCTATTCTAAGAAGAAGGGAGAGTACCTTTTATTATGTTTTATGGAAGATCTTAATGATTAAGAACCATATCTCAATTGATCCTCTAAGTGAGTCTTAGTACAATTGTATGTCTAAGAAGAGGGATCGAGAATTCAAGAAATGGTTAAATCAAGAAGTCAATCATAATTCATTCCAAAAACAAGTCTTAGAGTTAACATTGTGACATTGAGTGACAAATCTTAAGAAGGTTTATAACATTCACCAAATGTGGAAAGTTGTGATGACCTGGATAAGACAAAGACCAACTAGGACCAATTTTGTGAAGTGTTTTGTCTTGATAAAAGCTACACTAACTCTTGAATATTTGTTAGTCAAGAAATGTTTATTGACAAGAGAATCTCATATGTCAAGGAGTCAGTGGGAGTGTTAATGGTCTTGAAAGGTCTCAAGAACAAATCAAGAATAAACCTTATCAATCATCACTAGCACAAGACTTGAGGTTTATAACCTATCGTGTTCACGTTATTTTGTTTCTGTGCCATTCCAATTGAGTTAATTATGCATGTGAGTTCCATGAGTTCTCATTTGAATGCACAAAAGGCAAGCACCTTGATCAATGAAAAGAACATTGATAAGAAAGGGCGAGCTGCTTAACTACTTGGGAGACATGGTGGGCAGCTGTGCTACCATAAGGCAAAGAAATTAAGATTAAGAAAGTTCGTTCCATAAGAGTTTGGATTTGTTGCAAAATTTGGTTTTGACAAATTTAGATGGATAAGAACACACACACCATTAAAATCTAAGTGTCATAAGATTTCCTCCTTCATGAAGATGGATGTGAGGAAATGCTTTCACTAAGAGAGATTTTAAGAAGATAGCAATTGTAAAATTGTATTCTCAAATTTGATCATGGTTACGGTATCCCTTTCCATAATTCGAATTGTGAGATTTGGCAATTAGTCTTAATTATTAAGACACATATATGAGCTATCTAAAGGAATGGTGTATAAGCTTAGATAAAGGATTATCAAAGCATTATGTGTTAGAAACATGAACTTAAGAAATTCAATAGGTATTGTTTTTCTGAAATTTATGTTGTTTCTGAATACATGTCAAAGCTAGTGGGAGCATAAGTGTTATGTTTATAATAATCATCATGATAGTGGGAGCATAAATATTATGATTGTATGATTATTAAGGCAAGTGTTGCATGTAGGCAATATTAATTATAGAAAACAAGAGTCATACTTTGCAAAGTTGTAAGGGTTGAATAGTTGTTTTGCTATAATTAAGGGAGAGAATATTATGCTTCATTTCAAATCTAAAGGCTTACGTTGTGGAATGTTAATAAATTTAGTCAAGAGTACATAATGAGTTCTCAAAATTTCAATTATGATTATAGAATCCCTCTTCATATTTCGAATTGTGAGAACGTTGCATATAGAATATTGTGGCAGAAGATTGATAAAGTATCAAATCTTTATGCATCGTGTCCCATACGCTTCGGGTACAAGATCGATTACAAATGCTATAATATTTAACCATTCTAAATTTTTTCCAAATGTCTAGCGCATTTGGAGAAAAAAAAAGGACAAGAATTGGTTTTGACTAAGATAATTAAATAACTATCAAAGGACAATCCAAAGTTCGCCGAGGATTGGTCGCTTGTGAGTAGTTAGAAGTATGATATTGGATGGAGCATATTGACATTATTATGAATAGATAAGATTCTATTAAGAATGAGTCGTGATATGGTAAGTATGGAAAGGTTTCCATATTGGGAGTTGGAAATTGAGAATCTATGTCTAGATTAGAAACTTTATGCAAAAGGATGTTCAAAGAAATGTACTTTGAGTTAGAGACATCACATCTAAGGAATTGTATTGTAACAATTTCCGATAGAGAACCTTGTAATTCATTGGCAATAGTCATTGTGATAGTTGTGCTATGACATTAGAAAAGGATCTTTGCATAAAATGTTAGAATCTAACATATTCTATAAGTGGCAAGAATTTGATATTCTTACACTTATGATATGGATTGGGAGTTGTGAAATGAGTATGATTGGAAATATGTTCATTGGATCTATTTCACAAAGTAAGAACCATAGGTAAACATTGTGTGCATGCTAAGAGCATGGGACAAGTGTAGAAATTCAAGTAAGAAGTTGATTAACCAAAACAACAAATAATGAGTAATCGATATGGTAATGAATAAAAGGTGTTTTATTTATACTCAAAGGTTTGAGGCCATATGGGATTAGTATTATTCTTGTGTTTCACTTTGCATGTTTTGACTTCCTGAATAATTAATTATTTCAGAATAGTCAAATTATTCGAATGGGCCATAGTCGTTCATATGTTTGAAGTAGGTATGAATGAAGATTGTTGTGAATTGGTGAGTGGATTGTCTAAAGAGTATTAGACATAAGCAAATGTTTGCTGCAACGTTCATGAGTGCTTATGAATATGATTTGAGCATTGGATTAAACCCACGCTTACTTGGATTACTTCGTGGATTCTATCACGAGTGATTGGTGAGACGATAACATCTTATATTCTTGAAACCGAGATGTGTGAGTTGTATCTTGCGAGTCGGTTGCGCATTAATAATATGTAAATGCACCAGTAACTTGGTGTTATAAAACATATTGTTGTGTGTGATTCGGTGACTGAGTGCAAGCGAACATTGAATCAAAGTTTATCCATTCCTTTTATCCAAAGTAGGATAAAAGCGATATCTTTGGGCCCTTCGATGATTTAGTGATGACAAACGTAAATGCTCAGCCGGGCTAGGGCTAATTTGATTTGTTCAATTAGTCAGTCATCCTAAATCAGAAGTCAAGAAATGGTACAGAGAAAATGATTAGAAATCATGTCTTATACGATATTTAGAATGGAGGAATATATGATCCCTTATCTAAAGGACACATGTAGCTGATAAGATTAGAGTTGACAGCAGCTTTGGAAAGCTACGATTGCAGATCAGCGTCTGAAGTCATACGCATAATAGTTATTAGATTTATCCAAGTGGGAGACTGTTGGATTAGTATCTAAGTCCATAACTATTTTGGTATGTACTTGACCCGATGGTGCATGGTCCTTTTGGGTTGCCTTCACCAAAGCAACTTGATAGGATGAATTATGGAATAAAAGATATTAATTAAACTTAAGGGACTGGAATTATAATTATAAGATAATTGCAATTGGGCTATGGATAACTTTATAAGGTTAGACGAATTCTATGGGGAAACCCATTAGAAATCATCCAAGGCCTTTAAGAAAGGAATCCATGAGCTGCTTATGGCTTAAGCAGTCAGATTAGGGTTTCCTAGTTTAACCCTAATAGCCTACATGTATAAATAGCACCCTTAAGCCCCAAAAACGAGATGATGAAATCCTCTAGGGTTTTGGACGATTTTGGGCAGCCTCCTTCTCTTCTCTTCTTCATCCTTTTGCTCTTGGTGTTTATGAACCATTAGAGGAGTGACATTTGTGACTCTAAGCTTTCTAAAGTCAATTCAAGAAGGATTTGAGATTGTTATTGATACATAACAATCAAGGTATGATCTAAACCATAATTATATGTTATATTGATTATCATATGCTAGATCTAGGGTTTATAGTCTTGGATAAATTGCATGTACAATAGAGAAACCTAGATCCAAGATTAGGGTTTGTATGAGCACATAGGATGTTCTTATGACTAAAACCCATCAGAATTTACTTTAATAAAATCTGATTTATATTTATTCACTTATGAATAACGATAGCTGAAAATATAATTTTTTTTTTTATTTTATCTTAAAACTATATCAATATGGATGTATATTTGTGGAGAATAAAAAATAATGAATTTTGGTATAATTAACATGATTTTTCGATAAAAATAGCTTCTTAAAAATAAAAAAAATTAAAAAAAAAAAACTATGTTTTTATATATATTAAGGTAATGATTAATATAGTATAAGAAAATATGTTTTGTTGGAAAACACGTGTGTATTCATTACCCATTTCTGCTGGTACGACAGAGGTTTTTGCGGAAAATATAAATGAGTGATTGAGAATGATTTCTCCATTCTCAAGCTTTTGTATTTTCTCAATTGAATATATATATATATATATATATATATATATATATATATATATATATATATATATATATATATATATATATATATATATATATATATATATACCTTATAAAGCATTTTCAGTAAAATGCTGAATTTTAAGTCGTACAAGTCTTATTGCACTATTTACAATTAATTCATGCATTACCAAATCATAAATTTTAGTTTGGTCAACATCTGAAAAATTCAACGGAAGTTTCAGAGCTCTTTATCGACAGGGAGAATCGTTCAACAATTTACATCCTAGCGCCTATATTTATGCATATTAATATTATAAATAAACAACAAGACCATCGAACCACCTCCAATTAGGTTTTGTTTTTCTGATTTGGTACCCTCACCAACGCCTTCACCACTATCCATTATCTTCCATCTCCACCTTTACCCCATCCACCGCCGTTACCAAACTTCACAAAAACCCTCAACACCGACCATGCCTCCTTCTTCCTACCTCTTTCTCCATAATTAACCCCAATAAACCTAGATATTACCTTCTAACACAGATCTATCATAGCTAAGTCAGTTGTTTTTTCTCCCTTACAATTAATGTTGCTTTTGAAGATTTGAAGGCATATCATCAAAGACATGTAACTTTCATTAATATTTTGCGATTTTTGGGTTTCATTTTGTACTATTTTTTGATTAAACCAAATAAATTGTAAGCGGATTAAACAGAATCAGATGTAAGTTTTGGTGTATTTTTTTAATGGCACGCCCTAACAGAGAGATGTGAGAAAATGCATTTTTTTTTTTAGTTTGGTGCTTCTTTTGTGTTCTTACTTTGCCTTTTGATTTTGTGATTTACATCCTACTTATTGCAGGTCGATTCTCTACTAATCGGCTTAAAAAGGTTAAATTTTTTTTTTCTACCTTTCTATTTGTTTGGTTTATTTTATCTTCTATCCATATGACGATAAGAAAAAAAATGTTTGAATGTATAAAATTTTACCTTGAACAAATCCTTTCATGATTTTTATAATCTTGATGATTTTGTTTTGGTTTAAAGGATGAGTTTAACTGTTTTATAGGAACTTTTTTAAAAGATGCATATCACGTGTTCGATTGAATGCCTTCAAGAAACCGATTCCATTCGGAACCTTTGAAGGCACTTAATTTTTATATCAATATTGAAATATGATGATTTGGAGGTAATAAGTTAACACTCACACATGATAATCACACAAGTTTATTCATTATGTTCTATCCTCTCTTGGTCTCTTAGGTAAATAAAGTTGACCTAATTCGACAAACATGCTATATTTTAACTTCAGGATTGATTAGTTTTCTTCATGTGTCCCAGGTAGAAATAGTAACCAAGTACCAAAATATTTCAGTTCATAATGGTCAGCTCATTTAAACAGGCGTTTGCGATATGTTTTTGGCATTGGTCACTAGAGGAACACGATTGTGATACCTGGTATGGATAGGATGTAATATTTGTTTTTAAAAGTTATGAACCTTCTTCCATGATTTAATTTGGCAGTTGTACAGATCTTAAAATTGTGGTTTCTTTTGTAGTTTCTATTAATGTTAAAGAAAAGCAATCCAAAGCAACATTACATTGGTTGATCATTGTATTTCTTAGGCATAACTGTGATTGGGGTCAACCATTGTTACATCGATTGGTCATGTATTTCTGCCCTTTTTCTTTTTTTCTATTCATTGATTTTTTGTGATCTTCTTTCAGCCTCTTACTCTCCATGTTTTGTGGCTTGTATAATCTGCTAATTCATAAATACATGAAGAAATTTCATAAAAGCTAATTTCAACCCAAAGGCAAGAAGTTGATCAGGCTGTAAAGAAACTGTTTTGATGTCGTTTTCTTGCTGATGTAAAATCATTACAAGTAGGTTGTTATTTTTTTTTGAATTGGTTTCTCACGTAGGAAATTGTACAGGTCCTGCTAAGGGGCTGTTTGGTGGGATCTGAATTATTAAGATCTGAATTTTTAAGTGGTCTGAATTTATAAGAGCGTCTGAATTTTTAAGATCTGAATTTTTATCATGTTGTTTGGTTGGAACATCTCAATTGTTGTCTTTATCATAAAAATGACCATTTTACTCTTCTGTATTATGTTTTTTTTTTTCCGAATTCAATGTTTCTTTTTATAAAATAAACATACCACTTCTTGAGTAATTATAAAAACATACATATAAACAATATACAAAATCAAACATAAACAAAAATCAAAATCAAACATAAACAAATGTGACTTTCACACTATGATTGAGTAATCGTTACATAAGATACATCAATGGGATTACATGAGCTTGTGTTGCATATGGTATAAGTAATGCATATGGCTTTCCCATCTCTATTTTTCATACATATGTTAACCAATTTGCTTTCACCACCAATAATCAAAACATCTTCAAATCATTTGTTTTATATTAAGGGTGTGTTTGGCAAAAGTAGTTGTTAGCTGGAAGCGGGTAGCGGTTAGCTGGTAACGATTAGCTGGTAGCTGGTAGCGGAAAGCTGTAGCTTTTATTTGTTATATGAATGTTTGGCAAAAGTAGCTGAAAGCTTTTAAAATATATAAAATTACATAAAAGGACAATTTATTAAAAATAAAAAAATATATAAATGTATTTTTAAGGATAATTATGGAAATTGATTTCAAAAGCTCCGGAGCGTTTTGTTAAAAGGTACACGAAGTAGCTTTTAGAATCGGAGCGTTTTGTTAAAACTAAAAGTTAAACGCTCATACTGCCAAACGAACCTTTTTATTTAAACTAGAGCGTTTTGTCAAAAGCTAAAAGCTAGAAGCTCCCAAACGCTTCCAAAAGCTCTGTGCCAAGCACTCCCTAAGCCACCAGATAGGTATTTGATACCATCAACATATACAAAACATGAAAATGCAGAACAAGGGAAAGAAGAAAAAAACACAGATAACATGAAAAAAAAATCTTTTTCTTTGATTGAAACCAGAAATCAGGAAAAAAATGCAAAGGTAAAAGCAATACATGGAAAAAAGAAAAAAAAATGCATCCTTGTTCTTGTTCTTGTTCTAGTAAGAAATCAACAAACATTTTGAGATTTTATTCTTCCTATAGATTTGTATTTTCCGATGATATCTACGATGTTTGGAAGATGATTTAAACTTGAGCAGGATGGATCATTAATCAAATAACCTTGCACCTTTCAAGCAAAACAAATGAAAAAACTTAGGGCAAAGCATATGATTGCAGATCGATGGCGATTTCAAGCAAACCTGGAGGGTTCGTTGTCGGCGGCGATGATGTCGTTGCCGGTGGCGATGACGTTGCAGCCGGATGCGATGTCACTGGCGGAGTCGGAGGCAGAGGCGGTGGTCAAATGGTGGCGGATGGGCTGGTCGGTTTGCAAATCGGAGATGCAATGGGGATGGAGCGTCGTGTGTTGTGAAAGAGAAAAGGGAAAGTGGGGATGCAATATTAAGGGCAAGCGTGTCAATTTTTTATTCAGACTTAGACTCATATCTGAAAAAATAAGAGACGTATGATAAAATAAGAGGTAAAAATTCAGAAGTTACCAAAATCTCTTAATCTGAAAAGTTAAGAGATTGCCTCTTAATTTGTCAATTAAAAGGCTACCAAACAGCTAACCAATCAAGGATATGTAAAATAATGATCCATTAATACAAAATGTAAGATCTCATTTGTTTTTTGTTTAGATTATAGCTCTAATCATGGTGATTTGACTTTTTAGATATTAGGTTTTTTACTTTTCAGTTCCCCCCCCCCCCCCCCCCCCCCCCCCCCCCCTCTCTCTCTCTCTATATATATATATATATATATATATATATATATATATATATATATATATATATATATATATATATATATATATATATATATATATATATATATATATATATATATTATGGGACAACCTTATTGTCTCTTTGTTATTTCCCTCATATAGAATTCTCTAACAAATTGTCATAGTCTCTTAGAACATTGATCCCGAAAGCTTAGCAAAAAGCATTAAAGTTAGTCACACAAGCGGTTTGTATTTTTTGCGGACTGTTGTATTTGTGTTGGGTAAACTAAGTGATTGGGGTTGATTTTGGCTTGTGTATTCTTTTACATGGTGTTATTGTCAGAGTATTTAGTTGTAAGGGGGTGGGGTGGTTATGGTATCATACATGTGAGTTGAGTTTTACAATTAGGTGATATTAGTTGAATTATAATCGACTATACTTGAATTAAGGGAAATACTTTGTATTATCCTGCTACTGATAGAGTTATATTTGGGTTTAATTGACATTATTAACAATTTTATGGTATAATTTTACCCAAAAGAATGCCAACATGTATAGCTCACATTAGATATATGGCAAGCTACAATAACCACCAAATCAACATTAAAGCTTCACAAATATAAGATAAAAAATGGCAGCTCACTTCATTTGTTTGACAACCAACAAACGTCACTTTTATTTCAAAAGATACATCCAATATCAGATGTGATTCTTTATGTGTTTTTTTTTTTTTTTTTTCATTCATGTTTTTCTTATATTATACTTATTTTATTGGTTAGCATGGATAATAGTTTGATATGAAAAAGATGTACAAAGGCACAATTATTTTCTTATTATAGTATGGACCCGAAGGAAGGTAAGGACTCATGGAATGGGTTATGATTTACCATTTTTTTTTTTTGTAGCGGCCGAATGACAATGTCTTAAAGGCCATTTTTAGTTTGTTTGCACCTCCCATTGACAACCATTTCTTACTATAGCATCCTACGTGCTTTATTTAGAACACGATTCATGAAATATAAGAAATTATAACATAATTTTATTTGTTTATGTATTATATCCTCCTAAATTCTGTTTATAGAACAAGATGACTAATAATTAATATATTTGGCTTAATTATTTAAGACGTACAAAAGTTTATTTTAATGAATCTTTGTAAAAGAAATCCATTTGTTGGATCCTAAATGGTAGTAATTTTGTATGTGAAGAGTTCATTCGAGTGTTTAAGTTCGTCACTTGCAATTTAACAAGGTGAGTTCACGCATATACTTTATAGATACCAGTCTAATGTTTTAGGGGCAATGATAACCATCAATGAAGCTAAGCCATGAGGTCATGATCAAGGATGTGGAAGTTCAATTTCTTTTTTAGGTTTACGGTGGCTATAGTTTGTGTAGTTTGTGTAGCTTTTACAAGTATAGGATACATGATATGTTATTTATACATCTTAAAGTTTTATTCATTTTTCATGAAGCATATTGAACTTATAGATTGTAAAATTGAAAAATACTAATTGTTGTATTGAGACTAACAACACAAGCAAATATCTTCTAATAAGTAACCAAAAAGTAATATATTATATTGACCTTGCACCCGTCACTTGGCGCGGGTAAACGGCTAGTGTGTGCGTGTGTGTGTGTGTATATATATATATATATATATATATATATATATATATATATATATATCAACTGTTGTCAATAATATCTCATCTGAATACCTGTGTTCTTCCCGATGAAAGGATTTGTGACCCATTGCTACGTAGGTACTGCCTCTTCTACGTTCTTTTACTTCTTTCCGGTTCAAGTGTGTACTTGTGTGCCGGAGAAAATGTAAACATATATACTTTTTAATTATATGAGAGCATTGTTCGCGTACTTTTATAATCTTGTTCTTCCTCATTAATAAGCTTAATATATGAAAAGCAATCTAGCAATTTCTAAGCTTGTAATAGCGAAGATGGTGGTTATAAAGAGAAGGGTTATCCAAGTAATTCAAATAATAAATAGATAACTAGATTAGATTGTTTGTATTTATCTAGAAGTTGTTGTGTAGTTTCACAGATCCGATTCTTATGGATCTTCCTGTGTAATTTTTATCTATATATATCAATAATATACCTACGGGAAAAACTTAAGCCAATTCATTCTCTGTTTCATTTTTTTACTTGGTATCAGAGCTCTGGGATTTTTCTTCCGTTTTTCAATTAACCCTTCTCAAATCATCGAGATCCATGGCCACTACATTCATTAACTCATCTAAAATTGCAACAGCAATAACGTGCAAACTGACCTGTGTAGGATTTTAATCTTGATATTTTTTAGTTTTATTATTCAGCAAAATAAGTAGTTTGTTTTTTTATTGAATGGGTCATGTGGACCAAGTAATAGGGCTGGAAAACAGGAAAGCGTGGGCTTAGTTGTGTTTAGGGTCGTTAGGTCTTTTTTGGCTATAAATGCCATCTCGTGTCATGAATAGAAGGCAGTCGTTTTCTGCATTACTATTATCTCTTCTCCTCTTTATTTCTCTTCCTTAAAAATCACAGATTGAGTGGTGTGTTTGTTGTTACAAAGAAGTGTGTCTACAAGGCCTGATTCCGACATTTGGTATCAGAGCCTAGGCTCAATTAGAAGAAGGAGGAGGTGATTTCATGGAAAATTGAAGATCACGATGTTGCAGAAGTAAAAACCGATAGAAAGCAAGAAAGAAAGAAAGCAGGAAAGAAAGAAGAAAGAAAGAGAAAGAAAGAAAGCAGGGTAGAAAGAAGAAAGAAAGAGAAAGAAAGAAAGCAGGAAAGAAAGAAGAAAGGAAGAGAAAGAAAGAAAGCAGGAAAGAAAGAAGAAAGAAAGAGAAAGAAAGAAAGTCTTTACCTGAGAAAGAGAGAGCAAGAGAGACTGAGTATAAAGTCTAAGAGAAAGAATGGCTGGAGGATCAAACCAAGGGGGATCAAAAGAGGTTGTGGCTCAAGGTACTGCTGTACCATTTCAATGTCCTAAATTGATTAAAACTAATTATACTACTTGGTCTATTATGATTGAAACTGTTTTGAGGGCATATGGACATTGGGATGCAATAACCAAGGATGTAGTTAATGAGAAGAAGAATTATACCACCAAAGGCGTACTTTTCCAAACCCTCCCAGAGAATGTTCTTTTACAGGTTGCTAAACACAAGAATGCAAAAGATGTTTGGGAATCAATCAAGATTAGGTATATTGGAGCCGAACGAGTGCAAAAAGCAAGGTTGCAAACCTTAAGAAATGAATTGGAGATGCTTAAGATGAAGGACAATGAGTCAATCAATGAGTTTTCGGGCAAAATAAGTGGTATTGTTGCCAAGTTCAAAAGTCTAGGTTCAACTCTTGAAGAGGAGGTGATCGTAAGAAAGTTTCTCAATTCGGTTCCAAAGAAGTACTTGCCAATTGTGGCTCCAATTGAACAATATTCTGATCTTGAAACTATGACATTTGAAGAAGCGGTTGGAAGGGTCAAAGCCTATGAAGAAAGGCTTCAAAGTCATGAAGAAAAGGAAGAAGAGCAGGGTCAACTCAAGATGGCCAGTGAACTAAGGCATGATGATAGTAGTGGACATGGAAGAGGGCGTGGAAGAAACTATGAAAGAGGTGGAAGAGGTCGAGGAAGAGGAAGAGGTCGAGGTGACAAAAATAGCTTCCGATGCTTTAATTGTGGAGACTTTGGGTATTTTAGCTATGAGTGCACAAAGTGGAATGACAAAGACAATGACAAAGAAGCAAACTCGATCCAAGATGAAGAACCGACATTACTTTGATGAAAAAATTATCAAGATTAAGGAGGTGAATGTAGGATTTTAATCTTGATATTTTTTAGTTTTATTATTCAACAAAATAAGTAGTTTGTTTTTTTGTTGAATGGGTCATGTGGACCAAGTAATAGGGCTGGAAAACAGGAAAGCGTGGGCTTAGTTGTGTTTAGGGTCGTTAAGTCTTTTTTGGCTATAAATGCCATCTCGTGTCATGAATAGAAGGCAGTCGTTTTCTGCATTACTATTATCTCTTCTCCTCTTTATTTCTCTTCCTGAAAAATCACAGATTGAGTGGTGTGTTTATTGTTACAAAGAAGTGTGTCTACAGGGCCTGATTCCAACAACCCGCACAAACTTCCTTCTCTGGAAAGCACAGGTTTTCCCGGTTGCTAAGATCATTGCCAGTACCGGAGATGCAGCACGTCAATGCGACAACCCTGAGTATGACACATGGGTCACTCAGGATCAAGCAATTCTCGGTAGATTGCTATCCTCCATGACTGAAGAAGTTCTCTCTCAACTCACGCGTTGTGTAGACACGTCAAATTAGTTGTGGACTTCTCTTCTAACAATGTTTTCTACTCAACACAAAGGTAACTCTATCCAGATTCGTACTCAACTCTCTAACACAAAAAAAGGCGACATGAGCGCTTCTGAATATTATCAATAGATGACATCATTGGTAGATACCATGGCCAATATTGGTCATCCCATGACTGATGAAGAAGTTATTGGGTATATCCTAGCCGGTTTAGGCCTAGGGCATGGAGAGTTGTTTACAGCCATCACAGTTCTAAGCAACAATCAAGAAGTTAAACTTTCAGAATTTTACTCCTACTTGATCGCCCATGAAGCTCAAACAACAACAATGAATGGGTCAACAAATTTTGTATCCTCTACAAACTCTGCAACTAAACAGGAATCCAATAATCCTCGAAAACCCCAAGCAAATCAGGGGCACAACAACAGTAACCAGTGCAACAATCACTACCAAAACAACGGTAATCATGGATGAGGACGTGTAGAGGAAGGTATGGAGGAGGCCTAAGATGTCAAGTGTGTGGAATACCGGGACACACAGCCCTGAATTATCGCAATCGCTTTAATCATTCATACCAAAGTGAGGAATACCGTGGTGGAAACAGTGCCACATTTGGAAATTATACCAATGATCAAAATTGGTACCTTGATACTGGAGCAACAGACCATTTAACAAGCGATCTTGATCGCCTTTCCATACCTAAACGCTATCATGGCAAGGATCAAGTTCAAGTGGCTAATGGCATAGGTTTGCATATCTCTCATGTTGGTCATTCAAAAATCCCAAGTCTAGGACGACCACTTATTCTAAAAAATGTATTACATGTCCCACAAATAAACCAACATCTTCTTTCTGCAAATAGACTTGTCAATGATAATCATGTGTTTATTGAACTTCATCCTGATGTTTTCTTTGTCAAGGACATTATCACGAAGAAAATTCTACTAACTGGTAGAAGTAAACGAGGCTTGTTCCCGGTGCCTATTTGTCATTCTCCTCGTTATGTCGGTTCAACCACCAAAGTTTCATCATTTCAGTGGCACAAACGTCTTGGTCATCCTACACCAACACTTGTCAAGTCGGTTTTGAAGTCAAATAATTTAGATTTTTCTTTTAGCAATAAGTCATTAGTTTGTGATTTGTGTCAACGCACAAAGAGTCACCAACTTCCTTACAATACTTCTATTCATATTACTTCATCACCTCTTGAGCTTTTCCACACTGATGTTTGGGGACCAGCTCAAGTTTCTAGTGGTGGCTTTCGATATTATGTTAGTTTCTTGGATGATTTCAGTCCTTATACTTGGATCTATTGCATTAAACAAAAATCTAATGTTGAACAAGTTTTTTATACCTTTCAAACACATGTTGAATGTTTGTTAAACACCAAAATTCGTATTGTACAATCAGATTGTGTGTGTGTGGGGGGGGGGGGTGAATATCACAAACTCCACAAATACTTTCAGCAATGCGGTATCTCTCATCGAGTGTTGTGCCTGCATACCTCCCAACAAAACGGTATGGCGGAACGAAAACACCAGCATATTGTCGAAACCGGCTTGACCTTATTAGCACACTCCTCACTTCCTCTCAAGTACTAGGATGAAGCTTTCCTAACGGCTTGTTATTTAATTAACCGCATGCCTAGCCCTGTTATTCATAATTCTACTCCTATCACACGCCTCTTAAATATCAAACCTGATTATAACTTCTTGGGCACTTTTGGTTGTGCTTGTTGGCCAAGTCTTCAAAAATACAACACACACAAACTATCTTTTCGATCTACTATATATGTTTTCTTAGGTTATAGTTCTATACACAAAGGGTACAAATGTCTCGATAAGCCAACTAGTCAAATTTATTTTTCTAGGGATGTGGTCTTTGATGAGTCTAGGTTTCCTTTTGCAACTACAGTGTCAAACACTCCATCACCCTAGTTGTTGAGTGTCGAGTTTCCTCAAACTGAACCTAATATCATGAACGACCACATGAGAAAATATGTTACATCCTTGTTATTAGCTAACCCTGTTCATGCAGCTACACTTCCTATCAATAGTTCAATGCCTGGAACATCTATAGAAACACATACAATGCCAATCCCTACGATTTCACCACCATCTACAAGTGAACCTGCAGCTTCAGATATAGTACCCACTGGCAAAGCCACTACTCATGGTACAACTTCTATAGCCGATGGTACAGCTTCCAATGAACCCTAATCTATGTCTCCTGCTCCGGCAACTCCACCAGACACTTTAGTCAGCCCACCAGTTGTCCCACCTGGTATCGTCACATGAGAAAGAGTTGGAAAATCTTTTCCAAAACATTTTAAGGATGGTACAGTTCTCTATAATCCTAACAGGCGGACCTTCTTTGCTGAACCAACATCACATCGGTTGGCCTTAGCTGATTTAAAGTGGCGGATTGCTATGAAAGATGAATTTGCAGCCCTACAAAGGAATAACACTTGGTCACTAGTACCCCGGCCAAATGGGGCTAACATTGTTGGATTCAAATGGATTTTTAAAACCAAACTAAATCCGGATGGTTCACTCAACAAACACAAGGCACGCTTGGTGGCATGTGGGTTTACCCAACAATACGGTATTGATTGCCAAGACACGTTCATCCCAGTTGTGAAGCCAGCTACAGTTCGATTGGTACTTGCTCTGGCTGTTTCTAAAAATTGGCATCTCCGACAGATTGACGTCAACAACGCTTTTTTGCATGTGGTTCTTAAATGAAGATGTTTATATGAAACAACCACCTGGTTTTGAAGTCGCCTCACATCCAAATTATGTCTGCAAGCTTCGAAAGTCTATCTATGGCCTAAAATAATCACCCCGTGCGTGGTTTTCTCGTCTCAGTGAAAAACTTCATCATCTTGGTTTTCGCTCCTCCAGAGCTGATAATTCGTTGTTTTTGTTTCATCATGGTCACCATACTATCTACATGTTAGTGTATGTCGATGATATAGTTATCGCTAGCTCCTCTCATGTAATCTTTCATCAGCTTTTCCTCTCAAAGATCTTGGTCGCCTCAAGTATTTTCTTGGGATTGAAGTCACTCACAATTCAAGGGGAATCAATGTGTTTCAACAAAAATATGCGACTGATCTCATACATCGAGCTCACATGGAGAATTGTAAGAGTCTCCTAACCCCCATCTCTATCACAGATAAACTTTCAAAAGATTATGGGAAGTTGTTGAGTGATGATGATGTTTTTATGTATAGAAGCATGGTTGGAGGATTGCAATATCTTACTCTAACTCGGCCTGGTATTTCGTTTGCAGTTAACAAGGTATGTCAATATCTTTCCAAACCAACCGATATGCACTGGGAAGTGGTAAACCGTATACTTCGATATGTAAAGGGCACGATCAATACTGGGCTCAATATTCGAAAGTCTAGTTCCACAATGTTAAATGTTTTTACAGATGCCGATTGGGCTGGTTGTTTGGATTATCGTAGATCCACAGGAGAATTTGTTGTGTTTCTAGGTCCAAATTTGATTTCGTGGAGTTCTCATAAACAACCCATAGTGTCACGCTCAAGTACGGAGGTTGAGTATAATGCATTGGCTAATGGTACAACGGAGGTGATATGGGTACAGTCATTACTCGAGGAGCTTGGAGTCTGTCAACCAAGACCCCTGTTTTATAGTGTGATAACTTGGGTGCCACCTATCTAGCAGCGAATCCGGTATTCCATGCAAGATCAAAACACATTGAAGTCGATTTTCATTTTGTCAGAGAGAAGGTAGCCATGGGAGCAATTGATGTTCGTTTCATTTCTTCAAAAGATAAGATAGCCGATGGATTCACTAAACCGGTTACTCGTCAGATGCTAGATCGTATGAAGTCCAATCTTAACCTTGTAGTTGTTAAGATTGAGGGGGAATATAAAGAGAAGGGTTACTTTGTATAAGGGAGGAGGGAGTCGTTCCCATTGAACCCACCGAACCCACTGCCACATCAGTTTTGTTCTTTGATTTTTCTTCATCTTTCCAAACTCACAACACACGGAAATCCTATCTTTCTCAACCCACTCAACCCACTTAATTAAAAAAATATATATACAAAGTAATCAAGGTAAAATCTTAATTAGCAATAGAGTTACCGCCGGTAGCACTCCCTCTTTGGGAGGTTGTTTAATTGGTTTCACGAACCCACTTCATCCTCTCTCTCTACTTTCTCTCTCTCATTTTCGCTTGTACCATTTGTTTTAAGACTTGTACCTTAGTTGTTTAGTATTTTTTTTTTAATTGAGTGGGTTGAGTGGATTGAAAAAGATAGGATTTCCGTGTATTGTGGGTTCGGAAAGATGAAGAAAAATCAAAGAGAAAAGCTGATGAGGCAGTGAGTTCAGTGGGTTCGGTGGGTTTAATGGGAACGACTTCCTCCTCGCTAAGGGATGAAAGAGGGTCAGGTGAGTATATATGACCCCATTACATGGTCATTAATCTCGTGGATAGCTGAAACAGAATTCCAATATTACTTTTTCATCTATTACAATTGCTTAATTACCAATAGTTAAATAGCTAGCCCCACCGAGTATCTTGATGGAGGAGGTCCAACTCTTATTCCTAAAAGTACAAAAGGTTATTATCGTATATCCATGCTATATATAGCGTCTTCACGTGCAATGAAATCCAACCCTACGAAAGAAGTTCTCCTAATTCAATGGAATACTAAAGTGAACATATGACATCTCTATAAAACACATGTTGATTTAATGGGCACATCCATCACTGATCAATTTATTGCGTTACAAACCCTATGAATCTCTCCCTTATCCCCAGTCTTCACCCCAACATCACCCAACCTCACCATTGATTTCCCGAACTCGACACTGAATTTTGATTGTTGCTGTCTACTCCCTCCAAGAAACCATTCCACAAACCTTTGCGTTCGTGGGTCATTCCATAGCTGTGAGTCTGATTCAAGTATTCCCCTCCCGTTCTTTAGATTTTCATAGTATGAAATGTCAAATTTGTGTACACTGCCTGTATCTAGGTCGACGCGCTTTGCACCATCGCCACCCTCTGGACACAGACTTCTAAGATGGGAAGGAACGTTTGGTTGATAGCTGGATCGGGTCCAGTGGTGTTATTGAAATGGTATAACCTGGAACAGAGTAATGCACAGGCTGTTGTTCCAATCGTATGCCCTCCTGGGTGATCATGGAAACCCATAAACACATCCATGGATTTTTTAATTAGTAGGTCAGTTCCATTTGTTATGTTATGACCATATACTGTTGTAGTATTCTTTGTACTCAACTTACCAGTAAGGGTTACTAGATCTTGAATGTTAAGACCTTTCTCAGCGAACTTTTTAATTTGAACTTCAATGGAGTCCTTTCTACCAGGCAAGTTTGTAGCATCACATTCCCGTGAAACTAATCCATCTCTGCGACCTGTACGCACTTCCCACCAGAGACCCCCACTCTGTAAAATATAAAAAAAGTGGAATAATTAAATGGTTTAAGTCAGGTAAATACAGCTTATTGTTCAATGCCTGCATCCTTAAAGGTTCATTCACAGTTTAACAATCGTTGTACGTGTAGGTTTTCAACTAAAGGGAGCTGATGGATGTGTAAGAATTCATCAACTTATCCAAAATACAAGTTTTGTCACCTCCATAATGCTTGAAATAAAATAAGCATCAAAGGTAGGAATTAGTTACTTGCACTACAGAATCACGAGCAGCGAGGGCAAGAATGTCAGCACAGGAGACCACCCCAGGACAGATGGTTTCAAGTTGGGACTTTGCTGCATCGATGACTTCAAAGCCTCTCAATCGGGAATTAGGAGGTGCAGTTTTTTCAGCATATGACACATCTAACAAGATAGATGCATCGCAGCCACGGACAAAGCAATCATGGAAGAACATTCTTAATAAACCGGGTGCAATTGTGGGGTTGGAGTTGACGAAAGACTGGACCACAGACTGCACAATGATTTCTGCCCTTGGGCATGTGGTTCGGTAGAACCCAACTCGTGTACCTTGGCCTAGTGCCGACATGGCTAAAATGATTAGAAACAAGATGGGTGTTTTGTTATTTGAATAGAGGGCCTCCATCGCCACAAAGATTTGTGGGTAGTGGTTTAAGTGAAGGGTGGGAATTGGGATCACGTCTTTTATAGTGATTGGAGTGGGAGCTAAGCACATGTGGGTTTGCCAAAAATTAAATAACGGCGGCCTCTATACATGCACAGCAAAGGAGGGGATGCAAAGATCCAAAGTTTCTCATATATTATAGGGTCCACATCCTATAATTCTAGTTTAGTAGGAAAATGTGGTTTTTATCCGCTATTCCTTTATGTACTTGTTGTGCTGTTAATATAACTTACAAGTGTATATTCAGAATATCATATGTTTCCCAAGAAAAGTTTTCATCCAAAAGCGGTTTATAACTTTGGAATAAATCCGATCTGGATGGAATTAAAATCAGGTGTATAAAAATGATATAGTCATATTCGTGGAACTAAAAATGATTATTTTCATATTGGTGGAAATAGTCACTAGACTCACAAAGGAAAGAGCTCTTTCTCAATCCTAACCAATGAGGATAGGTTACCATATGGGGTATTTTCTAAATGATATGTTACAGAGTCACTTTTTAATTATTCGTGTGGGAAATGAACACAAACAGCTTTAAGGCAACAAGCTATCTCCCAACTTTCACTTTAGGAATACCTTTAAGGCTAGCTCTCTCATTTGGTACTCAATTGGACATATTCCATAGTGAGATAAGGAATTCAATCGTATACGACATTGTATAAATACAGTATGGCAGGATTGACTAGTGTGATGGTTTCAAAAGAAGGATTTCTTGCGGTATTGGTACTTAATAGGGAACTTAAGGGATATGAATGTACCTTGAGTTCTCAATTCTATTGCATTAGAAAGTGGGGAATTCAATCAGTATGGTCGAAGACAATCAACTGCCTGACTTCTGTAGATTTGTAGTGAGATTGACCGAATTCAGTTTGACTGAGAGTGAGCAAAAGCATCTGGTCAATTCAAACTGCGATTACTAAATTGATTTCTAGAATCTAGTTGGACTTAGAGTCCGATGCCTATCTTGTACGTCTTTGCACAATGGACTTTGACTTTTGAAAGTGTGGAATTTGGCAGGATTGAATGTATTAGGTAAAAAGCCACTTTGTTGAATGAAGTGGAATAGGAAGGGAATGCAAATAGGATAGGTTTGCGAAAGACCGACGTCTTGACTTCTACGTGTGCCTCTCGCTTTCATTCACAGTTTAGTCGAAGTCCTTTAAAGGTCTGCCTGCACGGAGATAGTGATTCAATCTTCCCTGCCTTCCTTCGTAGTGCTTGCAAGATGGAATCTTTCATCAGAGGGTTTTATTTCACCCATTGGTCTTGAGAAATCCTACTTCACCTACCTTTGGAATAGATCTCAAGAGAAGTCTTGACCAGACTACCAAACTCCCGGTCTGTGTTGCTAGATCTCTATGCAATTTTTGCTAGACTTTCCAGGCTGTTGTTGCTACTGCTACAACTGCTAGGAAAGTTACATAAGTGAGGAGGAACGAATAGAACGAATACGGTGAGATACAATTTAGAATCTCATCTAGTTAGGCAAGTAGAGGACAATGATCTTCCAAATGATCACTGGCCAGAACAATCCATGATAGCTATTAACTAGTGCTATGGAGTCAGTCATTCTAAACTATATAGCTCAACAATCTAGTGCAACTAATGTACGAAGGATACAAGAACTCGACTAAAAAGTATGAGAATCTTCATTGTTCAATCAACAACAATAGGGAGGGATTCCCCCGAGGGCATCCCGAACGATTCAATCAACAAAGCAAGTGTTGTGAGTCCACCGGCGAGTGAGGGCTAAACGACATTTATAGATTGAAACTAGAAAACCTTAATTCCTGAATTAGCCTCATGAACAAGCCAGTCTCAACCTTCCTATTCAACTATCTAGTGCGTTTATCTAAGGATAGATCTCGGTATCTGTGGAGAGGAAAAGAATGAATCCTACTAATACGTAAAAATCTTCAAAACATTTATTTGTATTCCCCTTTCTTTATAGGTCTCGTGCTCCCCATATTGAAGGAAATGACGTGGTAAAGTCACCACGACGTGGTGAATTGTCAAAACATGATTCACATTTTTCTCATTTTGCTCCAAGTTTCTCTTCTTCCAATCATAAATTGGGCTACACGGTAGCTGCTTCATGGGTCATAAATAAATTAGAATGAACCTCCCCTTCGGTGCATATCCCCATTACATAAGGTTGTGATTTTTGGTCTTGATTTCTAGGTGGTAATCTCTCATTAACAAGTGTTGTTAGTTGCCCAAGTTGAGTCTCTGTATTTTTAATGGAAACTTGATGATTTCTCATATTAGCATCAATAGTATCATGTCTCATTTCAGATGTTTCCATAAAACTTATGAAGTATCGACTCAAAATCCATCTTCTTCTCTGGTGGTGGTTGTTCTTTTTGGTGGAAACCCCGACCCGTTTGTCTATATTTCTCATGTTTTTACTTCTTGACATCTTTATAGGGCAACCACTCCTTTTTGGGATTCCTCTGTCACACCCTCGAACCGTTAGGAAAACAATGGCAGAAACGTTCGGGGGCGGCGACGTTATACGTAGTATCATAACAATCGTATCATAGCAATCAAAGTAAACATGACCATTACATTACAATATGAATATTTACATTTGTTTGAAAACATAGTTTGTACATCACATTATATAACGAAAGATAAAGACGGGACTACAAAAATGCCCCGTCTTATCCAAAAGCTGGCTAGGTACCTGTCTCTGGTTGCCCTGAGAATACAAGCGATTCTGAAAACGTATCAACATAAAGCTGGTGAGTTCATCAGCACGTTTTTGTATTAAAAACTAGCCACTGAGTTTGTATAAATAGTTTCTTTCCATTATAAGTATATATCGTTTGTATCGAAAACCGTTTTACCGAGTTTTGAAACATGTATGCATGCTTACCAAGAAAATCCAATATTTTCTAACATGTTTGTTGATTTCTGTATGAAAAGTACGTTCTATTTGAAAACCCTGGCTACCACCAATATATAATTTATGATCCTTCAGAAACCCTGGTTACCACCAGTATGCATAGTAGTTTAATTACTTAAAATAAAACTATAGATTTTGTCCCTAGAATACCCTCCAATAAGTAGATAAGTAGTTTTATTAGTTAAAATAAACCTATAGAAGAAAGAAATCCCGTAAACAATGATTAGTTTATACTTATTGTGAGTCGTATAACCATACTAATTTGACTTGTGACCTCCTTGACGTTCTTCAGGCGTCGTACGATTACAAAATTTGTCACCCTAGGCATGCCCGCCTAACTGTAGCTAACAGTTCAGGTGTGGGATTGTCGGTCCCGAATAGATCTATCCACAAATTTCACGCTCTCCCTCCAGGAGACTCTGATTATACTATCGGTGAGGATTTATTGGTACCCCTTTAGGGCAAAACGAAGATAGTCTCACAATACTGGATTAACTAGTTTACATGTTTGTTCGGTTGTTCTCGAGTTCGAAATCGTTTGTAACGGTGTAGAGTATAAATAATTATACATAAAATAATTATGTAGCATGATACTCTAGTTTTGTATTCGTAGTAATGAATAAACTAAATCTGACATACTTTATGTGTTTGACTTGTATGAAGTTTGAATCTATAAGACAGGTAATGAAATCCCAAACTATACTTATTATAGTTTGAATGGTTGTTACGTTTGTGTCAGGTTTTAAAAACCATGCAATTATAAATTGAAAACATCCCTTTATGCTCCGCATAATACAAAAGGGATAATTGTATCTAATGTTTGATAGAAAATCGTTGTAATTGCATCGGTTTGTAAGTTATGAAAACCTTTTATGTTTAGCCTGTATTCCCCCCCTGAAAATATGAAAAATCAGAAAAGTGTAGCGGTATGAACTCACAGTTTATTGTAGGATTCGAGTGTACGATCGATATGAGTGTTGAGTGTCAACGGATGTTCTAAATGCAAGTGGACCCTAGTAATCATATGGTAACACATATACGTATTAGATCAGGGTATTTCATGACTAATCATGGTGGGAAACTACCCTAAGGTCTTGGGAATGCTTGTACTAAGTGCTGTAGGTTCTACACGTAGTGATCCTTGAAAGATTAAGGCCAACTATGAGCATTAGAGTGGGTGTATGGCCATAAAGGTGAGTGTGTGGCTAGCGAGTGCGGCTAGACTTGTGTGTGCGGCTACACACAAGAGTGTGCGGCCGTATCGAGGGTGTGTATGGCCGTACACTCCATGTTTGTGCCCGAAATGTCGATTTTGAGGTATTTCAAGTTCAAAACCATGTCTTAATTCGAATATAGGGGTCGTACTCTCACTTTGGAGGGTATTTGAGGTGTGTGCGGCCACCTTATGAAGGTGTGCGGCCGCACCCCTTCAAAGGATGAAGAACACGAAGAAAACTATGAGTCTTAAGCTTAGATTTAGGTCTCTTACCACTATAACAAGTTGAATGGTGAAGTAGTTCATGTTTTTGAGCCCTTAAGAGTGTTCTTGGATGAAGTTTTTAAAGAGAGAAAGTAGAGAAAGAGAGAGAGAGAGAATAGTGTGCATCCAAAGAAGAAAAAGTGACTGAGAGGGGGTTCTCTACTATATATAGGGTCAGGTGTGTGGTTGGGGGAGTACGTGCGGCTAGGTGTGGGTTGGTTGGCCGCACACGCGGGTGTGCAGCTGCACACACCTTCCTTGGTGTTTTTGGCCCGATTTTGTGATGCTACACCCTTTCTAACCATTCTTAAGACTCATAACTAGGCTATACTAAGCCTAAAGCACTCATATGGACCCACGATTTCACTATAAGATGATAAATTCGAGTGAAATATTGATATACAGATCGATTGTACATGATAAAAGTTTCAGGTTGTCACATCATCCCCCCGTTAGAGGGAATTTCATCCTGAAATTCAAGATTATGGATAGAAATCATGGATTTAGAAAAAGATGAGGGTACTTCTGTTTCATTGAATTCTCGCGCTCCCAAGTAAATTTAGGTCCCCGCATAGCAATCCAGCGAACCTTCACTATCGGGATGCGACTCTGTTTCGTTCGTTTGACCTCTCGGTCCATGATTTCAATTGGTTCTTCCACGAAGTTCAGATTTTCGTTGATTTCGATTTCATCAAGATGGACCACAAGGGTTTCGTCCGATAGGCATTTCTTGAGGTTCGAGACGTGGAAGACGGGATGAAAGTTACTAAGTTCTTTAGGTAAATGAAGTTTGTAGGCTACATTACCAATCCTAGCAAGGATTTCAAATGGTCTTATGTACCTTGGGTTTAGCTTTCCATGTTTTCCAAAGCATATCATGCCTTTCCAAGACGAAAAATTTAGTAGAACACGGTCTCCGACCTGGAATTCCAAAGGTTTTCGTGCTTTATCGGCGTAGCTCTTTTTTCGATCTCATGAAGAGTTTAGTCATTCCCGGATTTGTATGATCTTTTCGGTGGTTTCGCGGATGATTTCTGGACCAGTGAGAGTGCTATCAGGGACTTGCCCTTTGGCTAGCTGCGTGTCGCCCACCTCAGCCCAACACAGAGGGGATCTGCACTTGCGACCATAGAGGGATTCGAAGGGCGCAACCTTGATACTGGTATGATAATTATTGTTGTAGGAGAATTTAACCAATGGAAAATGGGTATCCCACGATTTACCGAGGTTGATGACACATGCTCTCAACATGTCTTCGAAGGTCTAGATGGTTCTCTCACTCTGTCCATCAGTCTGAGGATGATAAGATGTACTCATATCCAGCTTAGTTCCAAGAGCTTTCTGAAGGGACTGCCAAAATCTCGAAGTGAACTTGCTCTCTCGATTGGAGATAATGGATTCAGGAACACCGTGCAATCAAACTATCTCCTGGATGTAGATTCGTGTGAGTCTTTCCATCTTGAAAGTTTCTTTGATTGGCAACAAGTGAGCGGATTTCGTCAATTTGTCGACTTTTACCCATATGGTGTCGTACCCACTCAGAGATTTGGGTAATTTGGTAATGAAATCCATGGTAATCCTCTCCCACTTCCACTCAGGTAATTCTGGCTGATGAAGTAGAGCCGAGGGATTCTAATATTCGACCTTCACCTTGGCACAAGTCAGACACTTGCCCACGAAGGTAGCGATCTATGCTTTCATGTTTGGCCACCAATATAGTTTCTTGAGATCAAGGTACATCTTGTCCGAACCTGGGTGAATGGAATATCTACTTTTTGAGCTTCGCTCATGATGACCCCTATGTAACCACCGAACTTTGGGGTCCAGATCCAATCCATGAAATAGTAGACTGCATCTCCCTTGATCTCTAAGTTCTTTTCCATTCATCTCAAGACTTCCTCCGCCACGTTCTCTGGTTTCAGGGCTTCCAACTGAGCTTCTCTAATTTGTGCGGATAAGTGGGAATGGATGGTCATGGTAAGTGCTTTCACATTGCGACCTGAGTACTCTTTTTGGCTGAGGGCATCAGCTACCACATTGGCCTTGCCGGGATGGTAGCGTATTTCACACTCATAATCACAGAGTAGTTCTACCCATCGGTGTTGTCTCCTGTTTAAGTCTTTCTGGTCAAAGATGTGCTGCAGACTTTATGGTCAGTGAAGATCATGGACCTTGTTCCGTAGAGGTAATGTCTCTAAAATTTTAATGCGAAGACAAATGCTCCCAACTCCAGGTCATGAGTTGTATATTTGATTTCGTGTGCTTTCAATTGTCTCGAGGCATAAGCAATAACCTTTCCTCGTTGCATAAGCACATAGCCTAAGCCTTGTTTAGATGCATTGTAGTAGACAACGAAGTCCTCCGTCCCTTCGGGCAGAGACAGGATAGGCGCGCTGCACAAGGCTCGCTTCAACGTTTGGAATGTAGTGTCTTTCTTTTCACTCCAATAAAAGGGTACACTTTTTTGAGTCAGAGTGGTTAGGGTTTGGCAAATCTAGATAAATTCTGGATGAATCTACGATAATTGCCAGCAAGACCCAAGAATTGATGGATTTCCGTGGTTGTCTTCGGTGTTGACCAATTCTCTATTGCTTTGATTTTTGACGGATCCACGTGTATGCCTTCCTCACTTACCACTTGACCCAAGAAAGTTACTTTCCGAATCCAGAATTCACACTTGGAGAATTTAGCGTACAACTTTTCTGTTCTTAGAGTTTCCAACACTAATCTCGAGTGTTGTTTGTGATCTCCTTCGCTTCTGGAACAGACAAGTATATCATTAATGAACACGATAACAAACTTGTCCAGGAAAGGACGACAAACCCGGTTCATCAAGTCCATGAACACTGCTGGTGCTTTGGTTAGAACGAAGGGCATCACCACAAATTCGTAGTGACCATATCAAGTCTGAAATGTTGTTTTAGGAACATCACCCTCGTGGACTCCTAGGTGATGGTACCCTGATCTGAGATCTATCTTGGAGAAATAAATGGCTCCTTGAAGTTAGTCGAAGAGGTCGTCGATCTGAGGAAGTGGATAGCGGTTTTTGAGGGTGAGTTTGTTCATCTCTCGGTAGTCAATGCACATCCGAAAAGATCGATCTTTCATTTTCACAAACAAAATTGGGGCTCCCCAGGGTGAGGAACTCGGTCTGATGAATCCTTTTTTGAGCAGCTCATTGAGCTCACTGTACAACTCTTGCATTTCTGCTGGCGCTAGGTGATATGGGGACTTAGCTACGAGGATAGCTCTGGAGATTAAATCGATGCAAAAATCGACTTGGCGATCAGGAGGAATTCTCGGAAGCTCTTCGGGAAAGACATCTGGAAAGTTACAGACTTCGGGGACGCTCTCGAGGGCTTTAACCTCCTATTTCTCCTTTACAACGTGGGCTAGGAATGCACAACACTCCTTTCACATAAGTTTTTGGGCTTTGATGCATGAAATAATGCGAAGGCTCGAGCTAAGTTTATTACCATAGATCATGAAGTTTTCGCCAGAGAGGAGATTAAGACGGATAGCTTTTTCGAAACAAAGGATATCAACACGATTGGGGCTTAACCAATCCATGCCAATGATGACATCGAAGCTCTTTATGGAAACTGGCATAAGATCGATAGGAAAGGAATGATCATTTAGGGTAAGGGTACAACCACGAGATATAGAGTTAGTGCTCTCTTTTCTCACCGTTAGCCGTTTCAACAGTAAATGTTTCGGTTAAAGATTAAGGTTTATGTTTGAGAAGATGTTTGAATGCATGACTGAGAAAACTTCTCTCCACACCAGAATCGAAAAGAATGCATGAATAAGAGTTATCGAGGAGGAACGTACCCGTGACAACGGTAGGATCAACAACTGCCTCCTCTTGCCCCATTGCTAGAACTCTCCCAGTATTGACAATTGTTGCTGCCTTGGGGAAATTTCTGTTGTATTGCCCGACCTCACCACAACCATAACAGGCCTCACCGACACCTGCTCCAGATGCCTGATTGGTTGGTTAGGCTGGTTTTCTGCAGTTTCGAGTAGTGTAACCCTTCTTACCATAGTTGTTGCAGAGCATTTCACGACATGGGCCGGGGATACGGTGGTGGTAATTGCACTTGCTGCACCAAGGGAGGGTACTAGTATATCTACTGGTAGGTTCTTGAGTTACAGGAGCAACAGCAAGAGCAGTGGCAACGTGGATTGACACTGTATGTTGTTTCTTGGATGGGTCGTGCGAAGACTGGCCCTTTCGCTGCTTCCAGAACTTTCTCTTCTCGCCACTTTCTTTCACTGGTTCATGAGTGGTTGTTATTTTATCCAAATCAACCCCATGATCTATGAGAGTCTGCACCAAGCACTTGGTGCTATCAAAAGTGTTTGGCCTAGCAGCCAAGACATTCCCTTGAGTTGGGGGCGTCAATCCCTAAATGTATCTCTCTATCTTCTTGCTTTCCTGGGTGACCATTCCCGGGCAAACAAGTGCTAGGTCTTCAAACCTAGAAGTTTAGGAAACAATATCTAAACCCTTCATCTTTAGATTCCAGATTTCGTGCTCCAGTTTCTGCATTTCGCCCCGCGGGCAGTACTCAGCAAGCATGAGCTCTTTCAAGCTATCCCAACCCATAGTGTTTGCTATTGGTAGGGTTAGGTATTTGACCTGACTATTCCACCAGATAATTGCTTTGTTGGTGAAAGTACAGGCGGAAAATTTCACATTGTTGGCTTCCAAACAGAAATAGATTTCGAAGATGGACTCGATCTTCTCGAACCATCGAGTCAAGGCAATGACACCTCCAGTGCCGTTGAAAGATGTGGGTTTTGCGTTCATGAAGTCTTTATAGGAACACTCCTTCTGGTGTCCCTGACCACCTTTCTGATTTTGGGGATGGGTAGTACCTCTTGGCCCGCTAGAACCACCGAGGTTCATCTGTGACATTGCGGCAGCCACAGCGGCAGTAACAGCTGCCTGGAACATAGCGGGATCGAATTGAGGAGGTGGTGGTGGAGGATTGTTGTTCTTTGAGCTGGGTCTTTTCTTTGGAGGAATCTCTTTCTAAAATGATCAAGAATGAGAGGATGGTAAGTTCACTGAATTTAATCAAGAGATATGAAACAAGTGTTGGATTAGTGTATAAGTCCATAACTATTTTGGTATGTACTTGACCCAATGGTGCATGGTCCTTTTGGGTTGCCTTCACCGGAGCAACTTGATTGGAGAAATATGTAGAGAGAGAGGATAATATGATTTATTAATATGTTATAAGAATAATATATTAAAGGAGAAATTATATTTGTTTAATTATTATTGGTCAATAATTAATTAAGAATTAATTTTGTGATCAAGTGTAATTAATTAAACTAGAGGGGCTGAATTGTAATTATGTGATAGTTTCAAAATAAGGTAAGGATTATCTTAAATATATGGTCAACGAATTTATGGTGATAATGCCTTAGAATTCGACTAGGATAAGGGTTTCTGAGACTTATCTTATGGTTGCTTTGTGGATAAGCAACTAGATAAGGATAATGACTGAAACCCTATCTCTACACCTATATAAAGACCCTAAGGCCTTAGAATTCGTGTACTTGTTCCCAAGGAGTCCTAAGGATGAATTCTAACCTCTCTCCTCTCTCTTTATACCTTCTCCATTTGCTCTTGGTGTTTGTAAGCCATTAGAGGAGTGACACTTGTGACTCTAAGCCTTCCAAAGTCAATACAAGGAGATTTGGGATTGTTATTGCTACATAACAATCAAGGTAATATTATAAACCTATTATTATGTTAATATGATTACTTATGTGCTAGTATTAGGGTTTCTTTATGTGTTCATAATGTTGTGTATCTAATAGTGAAAACATAGATCCAATTCTAGGGTTGCATGCACACATAGGATTGTTTGTACAAAACCCAACAGTGGTATCAGATCCATTGGTTTTTTGTTTTCAATTAGCATGATACAAATGTATGAACTTGAAAAATTAGGGTTTATGGCCAATAAACCCTAGGAAGCTTGAATTTTCGAAATTAGGGTTCTTGAACCCTGATTTTCGAAATTCGTTAGGGTTTCCTAAACCCTTTCCTTAGCCACCAAGTTTTCGAATTCTAGGGTTATCCAACCCTTGATTTTCGAGATTAGCCTCCTCCCCAAGATAAGATCCTAATTTTTAGGGATTTGGATTATCCCATATCTTGTAATTATCCTTTAATGGTTATATATGGTAATTAAAGATTATGAATTATCCTATCCCATGATTTTCGAAATCTATAGAGATATTTAAGGGATTAGGATATCTTAACTGTTTAATTGGTAATTATCCTTTATGATTTAATAATTTAAATTAATAGTTTAAGATAATTATTAAATCAAGAGTTTTAATATTTGAAATTTTAATTTAAATGGTATTAAATTTCGAAAATTTTAAAGTGAGATTGAAACCTAATTATTTTGAAAAATTTCAAAAACTTGCCCTCAAGTTTTGGAATTTAAATTTAGATTAAAAGTTTAATTTTAAAATGTTAAATTCTAAAACCCTAGTTTTGAAAAGTTCAAATTTCACCCTTATGGTTTTATTAAAATTGATTAAATGTATAATTAAGAGAGAGTTAATAAATCCATAATGTTATGGTTTACATTTAATTAAATTAAAAGTGTAATTTGTAAAATTAAACCACCTAGTATTTTAAAAGCATAAAATACACCCTTATACTATGTATAACATTAAATGTCTAACATTATATATATGTATAACTAAATGTCAGTCTTACCGTTAGTAGGCCTCATTCACGAAGCTGGTCTATAAGGGGTATTTAAGGAAATTGTCTATAAAATGGCGATTGAATGGGTATCCACTCTTACCCACCGCACTCTTGACTAGTGGAGGGTCGTTAGCCGAACGGGTAGGATAGGACGAAACCTTCCATTATAAGTATAATGAAGTATAAAAGTAACTAAATGTTCTTCAAATTCCCAATCTTAGTTACTTGGGCAAAGTGAATTGATGTAATTCCATAAAATTACACTTTGTGCCCTTGCGAAGACGTTAGTGGAGAGTGTGTGGTTTACCGGCACACTAAATGGTTCTAAGCAAAGGTAGCAAAGGGTGACTCAATGTTTGTCATAGTTCGATGGAGCGTGTGTGGTTTACCGGCACATCGAATAGGTGACTGTAACATGTGAGGGCACCATGTAATTTTGCATGGTTATTCACACCCGCTTTGTGATCCTCGGCATCCCAGTCACAAACTAGAGGGGCATATCGAGATTTAAACATGCCGTTGAAATGTTCAATGAATCTCAAAGGATCTAGGAGTTTTCATAGATTTAAAACTTAAATTAATTTTTCGTTTTTCGGTGGAAATTAGTGAATCGTCATTCACTTACCTTCAAATATTCTGCAACTAAATTACGGCATCCCTTTTCTAGGTTGTAGCGTATTGTGCTGGGCCCTAGCCTTGGAATTTCATTTGGTTGATTTACCAAGGACTCAATCAATCAACTAACTTGAATTCGTTTTTCTCCCGTTTTGTAGATGTCAAAGTTCGACAACTATGGTCTTCCCGAATCCCGTGGAACAAGTATTCCACATGAAGATGATATTCCACGATTCGATCGAGGAACAAGAAATCATGCTTCACTTCCTCCTCCTCCTCCAATTATTCTCCCTAACCCACAAGATTGTAAAATTGAAAGGTTCAATATCACTCAAGCCCTTTTGGCAAGTAAACATAAAGAAGCAAAGTCGGTGTGTGCACGCGTCCTAGGGATGAAGTCACACATTGATATGTTAAGAATGATAGGATCCGTTGTTAGTGAGGAAATGGTTGTTGATTGGGTTCTTCAGTCATTTCCCAACTCGTATAGTGAGTTCGTAAGAGAGTACTATATGTTGAACCAGGACGTGACACTTATAGATCTCACCTACATGCTTATTGCTGCTGAATCAGCAAAGGTTTGGCGCAATAGAAAAGCAAAGTTGATTGGTGAATCTGCCTTCAAGACCTCTATGGATATAGACAATGGCAGTGAAACACATGCAATGATCGAAAGGTTGATCATAAGAGAAAGGCGATGTCTGAAGTAGTTCCATGTGTTGTTCCAAAAGAGTCAATTTGCTTTTATTGCCAAGAGAAGGGGCATTGGAGACGAAGTTGCCCTACTTACCTAAGAGATCTAAGAGATGGGAGAGTCAAAAGTATGACTGTACTTTAGGTAAAATCCACTATATAACTCCATTAAGTTCCTATTCATTGATTCTTAATACATGATGTGATAAGATTGCATTTCAATGTTTTGCAGGATCGGTGAAAAGAAAGGAAGCTTGTTGAGAGAGCAAGACGAATCTAATCACCAACAGATGGATCTTGATCGCATGGACTTGAAGATTAGATTTTGAGCTTAGATAGTTATGATAGAGTTGTTACAAATTTTCTTTTTACATAGTTTTCAATGGATTTTGCATTGTAAGGACAAATATTTCCACTGCTTTTATAAATAAAATAAATTTTGTTTGACTTATTTATTTATTTGTTTATTTCCTTGCAATGAAATCATTATGAAAATTGATGTTTGCATATTTCTACAACGAATGGATATGATTCTTAGTTATGTTATTTATGGAAATGTCAAGAATTTACCAAATAGGGAGAGTTTCTCATCGCCCAAAGTTTCAATTGGACAGAAATTTGAAATCACGCAACTTGGTTGCATGATGAATGAGAAATTTCATATTTGGAAATTAGACTAATTCGTTGACAAAGTGTCAAGTGAAGAACTAGGAAATCAAGCACACAAAGTTGCGTGTTGATTAAGTGCACCATAAGAGTAACAAAGACTTTCGTCAAGATTTACTAAAGGTTTAGTAAATATGATTACACTTATAGGATTAAGTGTAATTTTGAATTGATTGAAAAGGTTTAAATCAATAGCAAAACGAATAAGAAGAATCAAGTAGGTAAAAAGATAAAAGTTTCTCCATTCTAGGAAGAAGGGAGAGTAGCTTTTATACTTTATGATAGGTCTTAATGATTAAGAACCATATCTCAATTGATCCTCTAAGTGAGTCTTAGTACAATTGTATGTTTGAGAAGAGGAATCAAGGATTGAAGAAATGGTTAAATCAAGAAGTCAATCATACTTCGTCCCAATAACAAGTCTTAAAGTTAAGATTGTGACAATGAGTGAAAAGTATTAAAGGTTTATAACATTCATCAAATGTGGAAATTTGTGATGTCTTGAATAAGACAAAGACCAACTAGAGCCAATTTATGAAGTGTTTTGATAAAAACTACACTAACTCTTGGATATTTGTTTGTCAAGAAATGGTTATTGACAAAAGAATCCTATATATGTCAAGGAGTCAGTGGGAGTTTTAATGGACTTGAAAAGTTTCAAGAACAAATCAAATAAACCTTAACGATCATCACTAGCACACGAGTTGAGGTTTACAACCTATCGTGTTGACATTAATTTGTTTCTATGCTGTTCCAATTGAGTTAATTATGCATGTGAGTCCTATGAGTTCTCATTTAGAACGCATAAAAGGCAAAGCACCTTAATCAATGAAAGGTACATTGATAGGAAATGGTGAGCTGCTTAACTACTTGGAAGACATGGTGGGCAGTTGTGCTACCATAAGGCAATAAATCAAGATTAAGAAAGTTCGGTCCATATGAGTTTGAATTTGTCGTAAACTTTGGTTTTAACAAATTCACATGGATAGGAACAAATACACAGCTTTAAATCTAAGTGTCATAAGATTTCCTACTTCATGAAAATGATTGTGAGGAAATGCTTCACTAAGAAAGATTTTAAGAAGATAGTGATTGTAAAATTTCATTCTCAAATTCAATTATGATTACGGTATCCCTTTCCATGATTTGAATTGTGAGGTTTGGCAATTAGTCTTAAATGTTTAGACACACATATGAACTATCTAAGGCAAAGGTGTATAAGTTCAAGAAGCCTTGATAAAAGATTATCAAAGCACTAAGTATTAGAAACATGAACTTAAGAAATTCAATAGGTATTGTCTCTCTGAAAGTTAAGATGTTTTCGAATACATGTCGAAGCTAGTGGGAGCATAAGTGTTATGTTTTATAATAATCATCATGATAGTGGGCGCGTAAATGTTATGATTGTATGATTATTAAGGAAAGTATTGCAAGTTGGCAATATTAATTATAGAAACCAAGAGTCATTCTTTGCAAAGTTGTAAGGATGGAATAGTTGTTTTGCTATAATTAAGGGAGAAAATATTATGCTTCATTTCAAATCTAAAGGATTAGGTTGAGAAATGTTGATAAATTTAGTCAAAGGTACATAGTGTGTTCTTAAAATTTCGATTATGATTACGGCATTCCTTTTCACAATTTGAATTTTGAGAACATAGCAAATAAAACATTGTGCATCGTGTCCCATACGCTTCGGGTATAGGACCGATTGCAAATGCTTTAATGTTTGACCATTCTTAAATTTTCCAAATGTCTAGCGCATTTAGAGGGAAAAGGGACTAGAATTGGTTTTGACTAAAATAATTAAACAACTATCAAAGAACAATCCAAAGTTCGATGAGGATTGGTTGCTTGTGAGTAGTTGGAAGCATGGTATTGGATGGACCATATTGACATTATTATGAATAGATAAGATTCTATTAAGAATAAGTTGTCATATGGAAAATATGGAAGCGTGTCTATATTGGGAAGTAAATATTGAAAATCTATGACTACATTAGAAACTTCTATGCAAAAGGATGTTCAAAGGAATGTACTTTGAGTGACAGACATCATATCTAAGGAATTGTCTTGTAACAATCTCCGTTAGCGAACTTTGTAATATCATTGGCAATAGTCTTTGTGACTTTAGTGCAATGACATTACGAAAGGATCGTTGCATAGAATGTTAGAATCTAGCATATTCTGTAAGTAGCAAGAATTTGATATTCTTACACTTATGAAAAAGGATTTGGAGTTGTGAAATGAGAATGATTGGAAATGTGCTCAATTTGTCTATTTCACAAAAGTAAGAACCATAGGTAAACATTGTGTGCATGCGAGGAGCATGGGACAAGTGTAATAATTCAAGTAAGAAGTTCATTACCCGAAACGACAAATAATGAGTAATCGGTATGGTGATAAATAAAAGGAGTTTTATTTATACTCAAAAGTTTGAGGCCATATGGGATTAGTATTATTCTTGTGTTTCACTTTGCATGTTTTGACTTCTAGAATAATTGAGTTTATTAAGAATAATCGAATTATTAGAACGGGCCACAGTCGTTCATATGTTGGAAGTAGATATGAATGAAGATTGTCATGAATTGGTGTGTGGATTGTCTAGAAAAGTATTAGACATAAGCAAATGTTTGCTGCAACATTCATGAGTGCTTACGAATATGATTTGTGCATTGGATTAAACCCACGCTCACTTGGATCGCTCCATGAATTGTATCACAAGTGATTTGTGAGACGATAACATCTTATATTCTTGAAACCGAGATGTGTGAGTTGTATCTTGCGAATCGGTTGCACGTTGCTAATATATAAACGCACTAGTAACTTGGTGTTATAAAACATATTGTTGTGTGTAATTCGGTGAATGAGTGCAAGCAAACATTGTATCAAAGTTTATCCGTTCCTTTTATCCAAAGAAGGATAAAAGCGATATCTTTAGGCCCCTCGATGGTTTAGTGATGACAAACGTAAATGCTCGGCCGGGCTAGGGCTAATTTGATTTGTTCAATTAGTCTGTCATCATAAATCGGAAATCGAGAAGTAGTACAATGAGAATGATTTGAAATCATATCTCATATGATATCTAGAATGGAGGAATATATGATCCCTTATCTAAGGACACGCGTATCTGATATGATCAGAGTTTACAACGGCTTTGGAAAGCTACGATTGCAGATCAGGATCTGAAGTCATACGCATAATAGTTATTAGACTTATCCAAGTGGGAGACTTTTGGATTAGTGTCTAAGTCCATAACTATTTTGGTATGTACTTGACCCGATGGTGCATGGTCCTTTTGGGTTGCCTTCACCGAAGCAACTTGATTGGAGAAATATATAGAGAGAGAGGATAATATGATTTATTAATATGTTATAAGAATAATATATTAAAGGAGAAATTATATTTGTTTAATTATTATTGGTCAATAATTAATTAAGAATTAATTTTGTGATCAAGTGTAATTAATTAAACTAAAGGGGCTGAATTGTAATTATGTGATAGTTACAAAATAAGGTAAGGATTATCTTAAATATATGGTGAATGAATTTATGGTGATAATGCCTTAGAATTCGACTAGGATAAGGGTTTCTAAGACTTATCTTATGGTTGCTTTGTGGATAAGCAACTAGATAAGGATAATGACTGAAACCCTATCTCTACACCTATATAAAGACCCTAAGGTCTTAGAATTCGTGTACTTGTTCCCAAGGAGTCCTAAGGATGAATTCTAACCTCTCTCCTCTCTCTTTATACCTTCTCCATTTGCTCTTGGTGTTTGTAAGCCATTATAGGAGTGACACTTGTGACTCTAAGCCTTCCAAAGTCAATACAAGGAGATTTGGGATTGTTATTGCTACATAACAATCAAGGTAATATTATAAACCTATTCTTATGTTAATATGATTACTTATATGCTAGTATTAGGGTTTCTTTATGTGTTCGTAATGTTGTGTATCTAATAGTGAAAACATAGATCCAATTCTAGGGTTGCATGCACACATAGGATTGTTTGTACAAAACCCAACAACAAGATGTATCTATATATGACATATAAAGTGTTCTACTAAGCGATAAACAGAAAGGAGTTACAAAAGCAGGTAAACTATCGCTAGGAAAGAATGAGTAGCAATAATTGGAATGAATTTTTACAGTGTATCCTGCTTTGACTAAAATACTCCTATAGTATTTTATGTTGAAGGTTTTGTTCCATCAATTTCTTTTGGTAGAAATATTTGGTAAGTTTTAGGCCTGGTGCAACACCACAATCACTCCCAAGCACATGTTGGTCATGTCTCGAATTAATATAGCTGATCAGGCTATATTGACCTTAAACATGATTACATAACTGTCTAGGTTTAACCACAGTGCTCAACATCCAATTACTTTTGTTTGGTTCTTTTTACGATACGGTTTCTGGTATGTAGGTATACTTGTATACTTGGAGTAAAAATACTTATATTTTTAAAGTATACTTTAAGTTTAGAGCACTTCGGCCCCTTAGTTTTTATAGTTGTATACCATGTAAGGTTAGGTATACTTAGTTCACTATAAACAAAGCTCTGATACCAATCTGTCACACCCCGAACCGTCAGGAAAACAACGGCGGAAACGTCCGGGGGCGGCGACGTCATACGTAGTATCACAACAATCGTATCATAGCAATCAAAGTAAACACGACCATTACATTACAATATGAATATTTACATCTGTTTGAAAACATAGTTTGTACATCACATTATATAACGAAAGATAAAGATAGGACTCTAAAAAAGCTCCGTCTTCTCCAAAAGCTGCCTAGGTACCTATCTATCGTTACCCTGAGAATACAAGCGGTTTTCAAAATGTATCACATTTTTGTATTGAAAGCTAGTCACTGAGTTTGTATAAATAGTTACTTTCGATTATAAGTATACATCATTTGTATCGAAAACCGTTGTTACCGAGTTCTGAAATATGTGTGCATGCTTACCAAGAAAATCCAATATTTTCTAACATGTTTGTTGATTTATGTATGAAGAGTATGTTATGTTTTAAAAGCCTGGAAACCACCAGTATGTAATATATGATCATTCGGAAACCCTGGTTACCACCAGTATGTATAGTAGTTTTATTACTTAAAACAAAACTATAGATTTTGTCCCTGGAATACCCTCCAGTAAGTAGATAAGTAGTTTTATTAGTTAAAATAAAACTATAGAAGAAAGAAATCCCGTAAACAATCATAAGTTTGTACTTACTGTGAGTCGTATAACCATACTAATTTGACCTGTGACCTCCTTGACGTTCTTCAGGCGTCGTACGATTACAAAATTTGTCACCCCAGGCGTGCCTGCCTAACTGTAGCTAACAGTTCATGTATGGGATTGTCGGTCCCGAATAGATCTATCCACAAATTCCATGCTCTCCCTCCAAGAGACTCTGATTATACTATCGGTGAGGATTTAATGGTACCCCTTTGGGGCAAAATGAAGATAGTCTCACAATCCTGTATTAACTAGTTCACGTGTTTGTTCGGTTGTTCTCGAGTTCGAAATCGTTTGTAACGGTGTAGAGTATAAATAATTATACATAAAATAATTATTTAGCATGATACTCTAGTTTTGTATTCGTAGTAATGAATAAACTAAATCTGACATAGTTTATGTGTTTGACTTGCATGAAGTTTGAATCTGTAAGACTGGTAATGAAATCCAAAACTATACTAATTATAGTTTGAATGGTTGTTACATTTGTGTAAGGTTTTAAAAACCCATGCAATTATAAATTGAAAACATCCCTTATGCTCCGCATAATACAAAAGGGATAATTATGTCTAAATGTTTGATATAAAATCGTTGTAATTGCATCAGTTTGTAAGTTATGAAAACCTTTTATGTTTAGCTTGTATTCCCCCCTAAAACATGAAAACTCAAAAAAGTGTAGGGGTATGAACTCACAGTTTAACGTAGGATTCGAGTGTACGAACGATATGAGTGGTGAGTGTCAACGGATGTTCTGAATGCAAGTGGGCCCTATTAATCTTAGGGTAACACATATACGTATTAGATTAGGGTATTTCATGACTAATCATGATACGAAACCACCCTAAGGTCTTGGGAATGCTTGTACCAAGTGTTCTAGGTTCTACACGTAGTGATCCTTCCAAGATTAAGGCCAAATATGAGCATTAGAGTGGGTGTATGGCCATAAAGGTTAGTGTGCGGCCAGGGAGTGCGGCCAGACTTGTGTATGCAGCTGCACACATGAGTGTGTGGCCGTATCTAGGGTGTGTGCGGCTGTACACATGAGTGTGCGGCTGTACACTCCTTGTTTGTGCCTGAAATGTCGATTTTGAGGTATTTCAAGTTTCAAACCATGTCTTCATTTGAATATAGGGACCATACTCTCACTTTGGAGGGTATTTGAGGTGTGTGCGGCCACCTTATGAAGCTGTGCGGCCCTACCCCTTCAAAGGATAAAGAACACGAAGAACACTATGAGTTTTAGGCTTAGATTTAGGTCTCTTACCACTATAGCAAGCTGAATGGTGAAGTAGTTCAAATTTTTAAGGCCTTAAGAGTGTTCTTGGATGAAGTTTTTAGAGAGAGAAAGTAGGGAGAGAGTAGTATGCAACCAAAGAAGAAAAAGTGACTGAAAGGGGGTTCTTTACTATATATAGGGTTAGGTGTGTGGCTGGGGGAGTGTTTGCGGCTGGCTGGCAGCACACACGGGTGTGTGGCCGTGCACACCTTCCTTGGTGTGTGTGGCCTGATTTTGTGATGTTACTGATGGGTTTGAGCCACAAAAACTTTCCTATGTGCACATGCAAACCCTATTGATTGGATCTAGGTTTCTCTAATTGAACATGCTTTGTATCCAAGACTTTGAATCATAGATCTAGTGTTAACAAACAATTCATAACATATGAAAATGGATCTAGATGAATACCTTGAGTTACTTTCTTGAAAACTTCTTTTCCTTGGAGCTTAGAGTCACAATTGTCACTCCTCTAATGGATTACAAACACCTACTAGCATGAAGATGATTTGAGAGAGGGAGATAGGTGAGAAATCGGCTCTAGGGTTTCCTCATGCATCAAGTGGCCGATTTCTCCAACCCTAAGGGTCTATTTATACTATGAGTTCTTAAGGATTTACCTTATACCCTAATTGGATAACTTAGCCTTAAAGCAATCCAAAGATCGTTCTAGATAAGGCGTTGGATGATTTCTAGGATATCCATACCCTTAAAATCGTCCGTTCCCATATCCATAAGGATTCATAGCCTAAAACACAACTATCACACATTTGACAGTTTATGCCCCTTTATTTAATTAATCTCTTTAAGTCAGTAAATTAAATCATAATTAATTTATGACTTATATCAATCAAATAATATTATTATTCCATTAACATATTATTCTTATAATACATTAATAATAATATCTCTTCTCTCTATATAAATCACCTTGTCAAGTTGCTATGGTGAAGGCAACCCAAAAGGGTCATGCACAACCGGATCAAGTACTTACCAAATATAGTTACATCCTTAGACACTAATCCAACAATCTCCCACTTGGATAAGTCTAGTAACTATAAATGGAAACGAAATCTGATTAGCAATCGTAGCTCCGAAAGACGATGCCAACTCTGATCTCATCAATAACTTGTCCTTTAGATAAGGGATTGTACAGTCCTCTATTTAGATATTGTTCGGACAATCTTATGGAACTAATTGTCCAGCAGTTGGTTTCTCGATCTTAGATTTATTTGACATTGAACTTAACTAAACATATCAATTCTATCCTGACCGGGACCGACACATAAGTCAAATCAAATCATCGAGCGGCCGTGATAACGCTTTTACCCTCTTAGGATAGAAGTAACATATAAACTTCAACTTATATGCATTTACTTATCCACCAATCTATTATACACAGCAATGCATTTTATAACATCAATTTACTGATGCGGTTTCGCATTATCAATGTACAACCAATTAGTAAATAATAAACCATATATCTAGGTTTTAAGACCATATGATATTATCGTCTTCTGATCACTTTTGTCACTTTCCATAAAGTGATTCCAGCAAGCGCGGGTTTATTCCAATGCTCAAAACTTGTTCATAAGAACTCCTGAACGTTGTAGCAAACCTTTGCCATGTATAATACCATTTAGACATTTTAGACACCAATTCATGACAATCTTCATTCATATCTACTTCCAACATATGAACGATTGTGGAATATTTGAATAATTCGATTATTCTTAACAAACTCAATTATTCTGGAAGTCAAAACATGCAAATAGAAACAATAGTTAAACAATTAACATAAGATAGTAACTTAACTTATAAATAATACTTCTTTATTCCATTATCAAATGTCAATTACATTTATCTATTATATGTTTCTAAAACTATCTAATCTAAACTAATATCATCCTTAAGTTCAATGCTCCTAGCGTGCTGTAAGTGCTTAACCCTACTCAGTCCCTTCGTAAGCGGATCTGCTGGGTTATCTTCTGATGATATCCTCTTAACCACGAGGTGTCCTTCTTCTACTCAATGTCTAATAAAGTGATATTTTCTGTCGGTATGCCGAGATCTACCATGATCCCTTGGTTCCTTGGTTAAGGCAAATGCTCCTTCATTATCACAGAAAATTTCCATAGGCTCCTTTATGGCAAGCACAACTCCAAGATCACCAATGAAGTTCTTCAAGTATATTGCCTCCTTTGATGCTTCGCTCGCTGCAATATACTCTGATTCACATGTTGAATCAGCTACAGTTTCCTACTTGGAACTTTTCCAAGTTACTGCTCCTCCATTTAGGGTAAACACCCAGCCCGACTGCGAACAATAGTTCTCCCTGTCGGTCTGGAAACTGGCGTTACTATACCCTCGCACCTTTAAGTCATCACTCCCTCTGAGGACTAGAAACCATTCCTTGGTTCTCTGAAGGTACTTAAGAATATTCTTAACCGCAGTCTAATGAGCTCTGCTAGGGTTCCCTTGATATCTACTGACCATGCCTAAAGAAAAGGCCACATCAAGGAGAGTACAAGTTATAGCGTACATGATTGAGCCAAGTGCGGAAGCGTAAGGTACTCGGCTCTTCTCAGCTATCTCGACTTCAGTATTCACACATTGAGTCTTACTCAACTTGGCATTACTTTGTATCGGTAGTTCTCCCTTCTTCGAGTTTTCCATACTAAAACATTTTAGTACTTTATCCAAGTAAGTATTCTGACTAAGTCCTATTAGCCTCTTACTTCGTTCACTGACTATCCTTATTCCCAAAATATAGGAAGCCTCTCCGAGGTCCTTCATAGCGAAACACTTCCCGAACCAGGACTTAACCTCCTGTAGAGTCGGGATGTCGTTTCCTATGAGCAGTATGTCGTCGACATACAAAACGAGGAAGCTAACTATACTCCCACTGGCTTTGACATATACACATGATTCATCTTTACTTCGTACAAATCCAAACTTTTTGACTTTCTCATTAAAGCAAAGATTCCATCTGCGAGATGCTTGCTTAAGTCCATAAATGGACTTCTCAAGCTTGAAAACTCTATTGGGATGCTTCGTATCGACAAAACCTTCTGGATGAGCCATGTAAACAACCTCAGCCAACTTCCCATTAAGGAAAGCGGTCTTGACATCCATCTACCATATCTCATAATCATGAAATGCAGCAATGGCTAGCATCACCCTGATAGATTAAATCTTGGAAACTGGTGAGAAGGTTTCATCATAGTCAACTCCGAGAGTTTAAGTAAAGCCCTTCGCCACCAATCGCACCTTATACGTGTGCACATTCCCATCCATGTCGGTCTTCTTCTTGAAGATCCATTTGCACCCAACCGTCTTATGTCTGGGCATATTGTCAACCAAATTCCAAAACTTGGTTGTCGTACATGGACTGAATCTCTCTGTCCATTGCCTTTTTCCATTTAGCAGACTCCGGGCCTGCCATGGCTTCCTTATAGTTGTTACGTTCATCTAGATTTACTAGTGTACTGTCACTAATATACGTGTCCCCTTTAGTAGTAATATGAAAACCATACAACTGGGGTTGAACTCTAACTCTTTCGGAACATCTAAGAGGTAAGGATTGGTCAATCGGTTCAACCAGAGTTTCCTCCTCCGGTTGAGCGCCATCGTTAGAGGTTTCTTCATCGCTCGATTCTTGAATCTCTTCAAGATTGATTTGCATCCCACTATCTCCTTGGCTTATGAGTTCTCGCTCTCGGAAAACCCCTCTTCTTGCAACGAAGACTACATTGTCACTTGGTCTATAGAATAGATATCCAAAGGATCTCTGTGGGTAGCCGATGAAAATATATCGCTCACTACGAGGTTCGAGCTTGTCGTGAGTATCTCATCTTATGAAAACTTCACAACCCCAAACCCTGATATGTGCCAACGAGGGAGCTTTCCCATTCCACATCTCGTGAGGTGTTTTGGAAACCTTCTTTGTAGGAACTCGGTTAAGGATATGGGCGGCAGTCTCTAAGGGATACCCCCATAATAAGATAGGTAGTGAAGCACGACTCATCATAGAACGGACCATGTCTAACAAGGTTCGATTACGAATTTCTGCCACACCATTCAATTATGGTGTCCTAGGTGGCGTCAATTGCGAAACTATTCCGCATTCCTTGAGATAGTCGTGGAATTCAAGACTTAGGTACTCTCCTCCTCGATCGGATCGAAGCATCTTGATTTTCCTGCCCAATTGATTCTCCACTTCATGTTTGAATTCTTTGAACTTTTCAAACATTTCTGACTTATGCTTGATTAAATAAATATACGCATATCTATTATAATCATCGATGAAAGTCACGTAGAAGCGGTTCCTATCATTTATAGTTGATCTAAAGGGCCCACATACATTGGTTTGTATGAGATCCAATAACCCTCACCCCTCTCACAAGTGCCAGTGAAGAGTGACTTGGTCATCTTTCAAAGTAAACAAGATTCACATGTGTCATCTTCCCTAAGGTCGAATGACTCCAACACTCCATCCTTTTGGAGTTGGGCTATGCGCTTCTTCTTGACATGTCCAAGACGACAATGCCACAAAGATGCTTTATCCATACTATTGGAAGAATCCATACACAACACATAATTTCCTAGGTTATCTACAACAATAACAGTTTCATAAATTCCATTACAAGGCATTGCTTCAAAATATAAAAAACCAATTAGATAAGCATAAATCGAACCATTCTCATTATTAGATGAATATCTAAATCATTGTCTAAATAAAACATGAAAAGGAATGATGTTTCTTTCCATATCTAGCGAGTAGCAACAATTATATAAATCTAAATTCAATCCATTACTAAGCACTAAAGAATACACTCCAATCTTGGTAACAGGCGACGATCTTCTGTTCCCCATGATTAGATTTATTCTTCCAAGCTCCACATCCCTATTTCTTCCTAGTCCCTACAAATCAGAACAAATGTGGTAACCACACCCTGTATCAAGAACACAAGAAATAGCATAAGATGAATCATTAGATTTAATTTTGTATATACCTGCAAAAGATGGCTTGATCTTTCCATCCTTGATGGCTTGCTGATATTCCGGGCAGCTTCTCTTCCAATGCCCTATTTTTTGGCAATGATGGCACTCTGCCTCCTTTGGGTTAGAGTTGGGCTTAGCAGGATCAACCTTGGTCCCACTAGAAGAGGAACCATCTTGGGATTTCCCTTGCGGTGTTTCTTTGATGGAGACTTCCTCTTCTTACCCCTTCCCTGCCCAATAGCCAAAATAGGAGCAGCGGGTGGATTGGGAGTTGGTGCAACAGACTTGTCCTTGAGGTTGCTCTTAGCAGTCCTTAGGAGCCCTTGGAGTTTGCTTAGGGTGACTTCTTCCTTGTTCATGTGGTAGGTCATCATAAACTGGTTGTAGCATAAGGGCAAGGAGTGAAGAACAATGTCGATAGCCAAATCTTCCCCAAAGTTGACATTCAACTTGCGAAGACGATCAACATACCTTTGCATCTTTTGTAAGTGCACGGTTAGAGACTCTCCACTTCCCATTTTAGCAGTGCTCATATTCGTTATGATCTCATAGTGCTCTTGCCTTGCACTTTGGTGATATATCTCCATCAAGTCTAGATGCATCTCATAAGGATACATGTCCTCATAGGACTTTTGGAATTCGGAGTTCATTGTGGCTGTCATGATGCAGTAGACTTTCGTTGCATCACGTTCATGTGTCTCAAAGACAACCATTTCTTCGGGAGTAGCAGTTTCTGGATTGATCTTCTCGAGCTTCTCATCGAGAACATACTCCTTGTCCTCGTAACGCGCGATCGTGCGAATGTATCTTATCCATTTGCTAAAGTTCGATCCATCGAAAGTCACTTTTTGAAAAAGACTCATTAACATGAATGAGTTAGTAGCAGCGTTGTTTGCGTTTGACATCTACAAATAGAAAGGATAAAGTTTGATTAGTATTGATTCCCTAATTAAACACCCAAAATGAAAAATTAGGGTTAGGACCCAACAACATTATTTACATATTAGAAAAGGGATGCCGTAATCCAACATGCAAACAATTTGGAGGTAAGTGAATGACAATTCACTAGTTCTTCTCCATGAAAAACATAATATTAAGTTTTAAATGTATTGAGAAGTCCTAGATTTTCTTGGAGATTCATTGAACTTTTCAATGGCATGTTTAAATCTCGATATGCCCCTCTCGTTTGTGACTGGGATACCAAGGATCACAAAGTAGGTATGAATAACCATGCTAATCTACACGGTGCTTTCATTGTTACAATCACCTATTCGATGTGCCGGTAAACCACACACGCTCCATCGAACTATGATAAACAATGAATCACCCTTTTCCACCTTTGCTTAGAACTAATTAGTCTGCTGGTAAACCACACACGCTCCACTAACTTGTTAGCAAGGGTGCAAAGTGTAATTTCATGGGATCGCATCAATTCACTTTTGCCTAAAGTAACTAGGATTGGGAATTTGGGAAAACATGTAGTTACTTTATATTTTAACAATATACTTTTAATGAGAAGAGAGAGTTTCCCTATCCTACCCGTTCGGCTAACGACCCTCCACCAGTCAAGCAAGCGGTGGGTGTGAGTGTACACCCATTAAGTGCCATTTTATAGGCAGCAACCTTATACCCACCTTATAAACCGACTTTGTGAATGACGATTACTAACAGTAAGACTAGCATTTTAATTATACTTATATATATTCATTAAGCTTTAATGATATAATAATATAGGGTTGAATTTTAAACATGTAAAACTCTAGGGGTTGAAATTTAAATTCTTCTAAATTAAACTTTTAATCACAAAATTTAAATCTCAAAACTTTGGGACAAAATTTGAACTTTTCAAAAATAGAGAGATCAAATAACAAATAATTCAAATAACTAATTTCTTAATTATCTATATTTGACCTAGTCCAATTTTAGTCATTAGATAATTACCAAATAATTTTAAATAGTCAATATTTATCATATAAATAACCAATATTCAAAATATCTGAAATTATCTATTGTTATGTCAAGGATAATCATAAAACTAAGTCAAAATTTGGATTTTAACAAAACAAAACAATTTAGGTATCAAATCCAAGACAAAACAACAACAAAATCCCGAAATATCCTTTGCCTGACGCTTGGACTCGTCGAGTCAGCTTTGGACTCTCCGAGTAGGGCCAAAGCAGTTAGGCATCATATTTAATTGAAACCAATCAAGGCTCTGATACCACTGATGGGTTTGAGCCATAAGAACTTTCCTACGTGCACATGCAAACCCTATTGCTTGGATCTAGGTTTCTCTAATTGAACATGCTTTGTATCCAAGACTTTGAATCATAGATCTAGTGTAAATAAACAATTCATAACATATGAAAACGGATCTAGATGAATACCTTGAGTTATTTGCTTGAAAACTTCTTTTCCTTGGAGCTTAGAGTCACAATTGTCACTTCTCTAATGGCTTACAAACACCTACTAGCAAGAAGATGATTTGAGAGAGGGAGAGAGGTGAGAAATCGGCTCTAGGGCTTCCTCATGCATCAAGTGGCCGATTTTTCCAACCCTAAGGGTCTATTTATACTATGAGTTCTTAAGGATTTACCTTATACCCTAATTGGATAACTTAGCCTTAAAGCAATCCAAAGATCGTTCTAGATAAGGCGTTGGATGATTTCTAGGATATCCATACCCTTAAAATCGTCCGTTCCCATATCCATAAGGATTCATAGCCTAAAACACAACTATCACACATTTGACAGTTTATGCCCCTTTATTCAATTAATCTCTTTAAGTAACCAAATTAATTCCTAATTAATTTATGACTTATATCAATCAAATAATATTATTATTCCTTTAACATATTATTCTTATAATACATTAATAATAATATCTCTTCTCTCTATATAAATCACCTTGTTAAGTTGCTATGGTGAAGGCAACCCAAAAGGACCATGCACAACCGGGTCAAGTACTTACCAAATATAGTTACAGCCTTAGACACTAATCCGACATTTACACCCTTTCTAACCCCTCTTAAGACTCGTAACTAGGATATACTAAGCCTAAAGCACTCATATGGACCTACAATTTCGCTATAAGATGATAAATTCGAGTGAAATATTGATATACGGATCGATTGTACAGTATAAAAGTTTCGGGTTGTCACATCCTCCAATCTTCATCATGTTGGATTAGGTGTCTAAGTCCATAACTATAATTTGTATATACTTGAATTGATAGTAGCACATTTCTTTTGGGTTGCCCTCAAAACTAGCAACTAGACAGGATGATTTTTGGGGAGAGAGGTTGAATTGATCATTTGATTAATAAATCGAAATAAATAATTTGTTAATATTTTATGAGAATAATATATAATTAGAAACGGAAAATTTTAATTGTATTTAATCAGAAATTAATTTTGGGATTAAAAGAATTAATTAAAAGTAAAGGTGCTAAAGTGCAAGTTTTCAATAGTTGAGAAAGAGGTTCCAGAATCTTCTTAGGGAAGGAGGTGGATGGTTTTCATATGGATAATCTAGCGTTTCTAGATTATCCCATGTGGATAAATAAGGAGTTGGATAATTACCAATTTGAAATATTATTATTATATTCCGATTAGGGTTATACAGGACATTCTATTTGCATCATAAATAGGCCACTAACCCTTATGATTTTCAGCCACTAAAATCCCTAAAAGAGTTTCCAAAATTATTAAGCCTCTTTCTTCTCTCCTCTCTCATCCTCTAGCTAGTGTTGGTGTGATCTATTAAACGCACGACACTTGTGTTGCTTGCTCTTGAAACTTCAACAATACCAATAATTTATATAATAATTAAGGTATGTTTTCTTAACCTTGTTTAGTGATTTCAAAATATACTAGTAGTCTTAGGGTTTTGATGTTTAAAAGTTGGATGTTTAATTAAAGAAAACATAGATCAAGAATTAGTGTTGCATGAAGACATAAGTATTTGTTTGTTATGCTCAAAACCCATTAGTGGTATCATAGTCTCAGCTTGTTTTCTATTGAATGGATTGAACTTTTTTGAATTTGATCTATTATGGTTTACGATAGTTAAACCCTGTTGGACTTAGGGATTTTCGATTCTAGGGTTTCTTGAGCCCTATGTTTTGAAAATTAGGAAAGGGTTTTAACACTTTCCCTTTCCCTACAGTTTTCGAAATTAGGATTTCCTTAACCCTTAAGGTTTCAAAAACGGAAACGATTTAAATCCTTGCCTTTCTCCCAAAGATAAGCCAACTTTTGAAAATTAGGGTTTTGGTAGGGTTATCTTATTTTTGGTAATTATCTGTTTATTTAATTAATTGCATAATTATAAAATTTGTTTTATCCCTCCCATGATTTTCGAAAATTAAGGGGAGAGGATTTGGATTAAAGTATCTTAATTAATTTAATTGGATAATCCTCTATTTATTTAACAAATTAATTAAATCATTCGAAATTTAAGATTTAAAAACCCCTAGTATTTTGAAATGTTTAAAATTCACCTTATATTATGTGTAAAATTAAATGTTTAATATTTACTTTATGTATAAGACTAAGAAAGTCGAACCACTAGTACGTCTCAATCACAATGCCGGTCTATAAGCTGGGGTATAAGGAAACTGGCTATAAAATGGTAGTTGAATGAGTGTCCACTTTCACTCACCTCTTCCTAGACTGTTGGAGGGTCGTTAGCCGAAATTGGTTTTAAAGGACAAATAATTCACATTAATAAGTATACAAATTATAGTGTAACTAAATCCTTTTATAAAATCTCCAATCTTAGTTACTTTTTAAAAAAATATGAATTTGTATGCTAACCCATGAAATTGCACATTACACTTTATAATTCGTTAGTGGAGTGTGTCTGGTTAAATAGCACACTAATATGGACTAATAAAAAGTGGAAATGAGTGTCTCTGAAATTATCATTGATTAATGGAGCGCTTGTGGCTAATCGACATATTAAAATAAGATGATAAATAACATCGAGAGTATCAAGCTAATTCGCACATTTATTCACATCTTGTTCATGCTCCTCGGTTCCCAGTCACAAACGGAAGAGCATAATCAAGATTAAACATATCGTTGAATACTTCAATGAATCTCATAAGAACTAGGAATTTCATTAAAAACCTAATTCGTTCAATATTCGTTTTTCGTAGTGAAATTAGTACATCGTTACCTTTATATAATTTACAGTTAGATTACGGCATCCCTCTTATTACTTGTGATTTATCTAGCTGGATGTTAGCCTTAATATTTCATTTACGTGTTACATTGAGGATTATTCTTATCTAACCAAAACTATCTTCTTCTATTTCAGATGTCTACTCCAAACGATGCTTTCGGTTACTCTTCCAACAAAAACTTCTCACTATTTAACATCTATTCGATGGTAACATTTGATGGCACTAATTATGTCGATTTGATGCGAAACTTCAAAATGGCTCTACGTTTCGAGGAAAAGGAGTATGTGCTCGAAAAGAACTTCTCAAGGTTGATGAAACCAAAGCTCACATAACTACCTGAGTGTAGGAAAAACTACAATGATGCAACAAAAGTTACTTTCATCATGGTGGCAACTATGACTCCTAAGCTACAAAGGTTCTACCAGAATTACTGGCCATACGAGATGAACATGGACTTGATGAAAAAGTACCATCAAAAAGCTCGTACAGGAAGTGTGAGGTAGTAAAGTCCCATATCATTAGTAAGATGAGAGATGGAGAGTCCGTCGGTAGCACGTACAAAGAATGCAACGATACGTGTAGCGCTTCCTAAAGCTGAATGTCAACTCTAAAGAGGAATTGGATATTAATATAGTTTTGCAATCATTGCCCAGTTGTTATGATCAGTTTATCATGACTTACCATCTGAACAACCAATAGACAACATTGGCTCAACTTCAGAAGCTCATGCAAACTGCTGAAGATGGAATGAAGGGAAAATGTGTTACCTCCACTCCTGCTGCTGCTCTAGTCTTGGTCATTGGACAACGAAATGGGAAGAACAGGAAAGTTCCTCCCAAATAGAATTGGAATGGAAAGTCCCAAGCCAGGTCATCAACCAATGGACCCAAAGGAAAGGCCAATTTTGATGCTCCCCCTGCCTCTGATCCCAAAAAGGCTACTTGCGTTTACTACCACAAGAGAGGGAATTGGAAACGAAGTGGCCTGAATTACTTGCAAGACATATAGGATGGTAAAGTGAAGCCAACCTCAACATGTATTTACACTATCTTATCTAAAAACTCATCATATTCTCATTCTTGGGTCCTTGATACAAAATGTAGCTTTCACATTTGTTCTGATTTATAGGGGCTAAGAAGAAGTGAGGATGTGGAGCATCGAAGGATGAACTTAATCATGAGAAAAAGGAAATCTTCACCTGTTACGAAATCGGAGTTTATAACTTAATGTTTAGTAGTGGGTTAGGTTTGGATTTGATAAACTGTTGCTATTTTTCAGAGGTGACAGGCAACATCATTTCATTTCATGCTTTATTTAAAAAAGGTTTTATATATTCTTTCAATGATGAGAATTGATCTATTTCTGCTTTTAAAAATGGTGTTTTTTTTATATATTCTGAAAGTTAGTCTGTTTGTAAAGGTTAACCTACTAGATGTGTACAATTTATATTTTATGTTTCTAAAATTTGGTAAATATATTTTGCAAATGTTATTCTTCTGTTAAAAAACTTTGTAAAATATAACAATGTACTTGAAAGTATGATGTTATCATATACACGTCACCAAATGTACATTGCTCTAATGCATTGTCTAAAAAAAAATAACTAACTTTAATTGAATGATATAACAATAATTGGAACATATGAATAACATAACTACAAATTACAAAAGAATAAACAACTTCGTAATTAAGCCAGCTAGGATTGCGTTTCATCAAAATGAAGCGTCAATTTTTTCACCCAATATATGCGTTCATATATAAATATATTATTATGGTGCATTAAATCCATGAAACAAAAAATGCCGACAATTTTTATATCGCTTAGAGCATTCGGTACGGGTCTAACGAGAAGAAATGCGGGTGAGGTGGCACCCCTTGTAACACCCCAATTTTCATATATATATATATATATATATATATATATATATATATATATATATATATATATATATATATATATATATATATATATATATATATATATATATATATATAACAAATAATCATTCCAACATCTCCCAAGATCAATTAGGAACTTACTTACAGACTAAACAACAGTGGAAGGAAAATAAAATAAAATAAAGTCTTCAACCGAAGAGCTTCGGGTGTTATGTCATTGCGAAAATCCTTTGTCATCTTTTTGATCAATCTTTTTCCCTAGCCTTCTTACTGCCACTTGTTAAATACTTCCCTGGGTTGCGCACATTTAAAGTTTCTAAACGGGTAAGCCTAGGGCTTAGTGAGTTCGTGTTGCACATAAATTAAAAAAAACAATTAAAAAACAAAACAGTTTAACAAAACAGTTTTATCATATAGTTTCAATAAATCATACAACAAATATATCACCCGATGACATAATCTAGGGGAACGATTAATTATGCAGAGAAAGAACCAAAGATTCATTTCCCTTCTCCTTGAGACAACTAATCATCCATTGTACTCAAGTATTTTAAATATTCAAGAAAATGAGTATAAATCTCAATTCTCATCCCCGCCGATCACACACATCCGTCATGCTCACGACGACTAAACAGCCACCCGTTCCCACTAAACATGTCACCAAAAAAAACACGCACCGTAGATAACAAATCCAAAATAATATTTTGTATGCAACCATATTTATCATAAAACATATTGTCAATAAATAAATAAAAACAACATAATAAACGCATGACAAACATTTATGTGCAAGCAACCACAGAACACGAGAAACTCACCTTGCAACCAATAAGTCCTAACCGAAGCTTTGTTACTAATTTGCACCCTACATTCCACAAACAAGTTTTCTAAGGCAATCGTCCAAGAAAATATCCTACACGTCCGTTTCGATTCAAGTATCCACATGACTCATTCGGCCAACCAAAATAATTTTACATTGACGTTCGCAATTGAACTATGCCTCTCTCTTTCCAACTAACTGATTTCATTTTTTATACTTAAAAGTTAAAACAATTTAAATCTTAAAAATACAAGACAAACTTGTGTCTCTTTTTATTTATTTATAAATAAAAGAAAATACATAGAACTAGCAAGTAATCAAAACTCTATACCTCATTTACGTAATTTTTATTAAAATGCAATGGTTTTAAATGTAAGAAAATAAATATTGACACGCCATTAAAACAATAAGAACCTTTTCCATAAATTCATATTCCAGTTTAAATGAAAAGGAAGAAACGTATGTTTTCCTAAAAATGGAAGTTAACACTTTATGAAACGTATAAGGACTGATTCTGTAAATTGAAATTTCATTAAAACAAGTGTTGCAAGTCTCGATATTTGACACGTCCAATGACCCACCCAAATAAAATTAAACCTATAAACACCCTTTCTTCTTAACCCAAAATTTTAACTCATTTCCACCATTTTTAATCTGTAAAAACTTTTAAATTTCCTCCAAATTGTTTCAAATAATTATATAAAAATCAAGATACTTCTTTTCATTCTTTTCTTCAAGTTATCCATATTCATTTACCAAAATTTTACTCTAAATAAGATGGAGGCAAACATTTGTTTCAAACAAAATTTATTCCTTTAAAATTCTCATGAAACTGTGACTTATTGGCTTGAATCGAGACATGAGATTGAACAAGTCACAAAATGCTTACATATAAACCTATTTTAACAACTATAACGAGTTGAAACTAAAGAATCTTAACTTAATTTTGAGCACCACTTCCGAAAATACTGTACGAACTTCCAACCCCGATTTCTACTTCGTTTCTCCAACATTTCATGCAATTTTGGTGGGGTTTCTAGTCGATTTTTCGAGCTCTTTATAATACCTAAGGCCTTGGAAGTTGTAAACCCTTCAAATGCTCGAATTTATTTCCACAATGAAGGTGACGGGTTTGGACATTAAACCTCATAACTCTCTACTAATTAACTCATTAATCCTTGAACTAATCATTTTATTATAATGATATAATCTAATTGCATATATATTTATATATTTTAGCTTTGAGTTATCACAAACTTCCCCCCTTTGAAAAATTCCATCCTCGGAATTTCATCTAAACAACCCGAATAGGGTATTTGGTCTTCTTATCGTATATGTTTCCCCATGTCGCATCTGACCCTTTATGTTAGTTTTACTGAGCATTCATGAGTTGTATCTCCACATTCCCTAACTTCTTGACCAACTAATCCATTTCTCGTTGTAATCTCTTCCAAAATTATGACATGAAACTAAGGTTATGATCATAAATAGGCAAGGGAATGATCTTATTAATAACTTTTCCCACAAGTATATTTCACCCGATGACACAGTTTAAGGGAGCATTTTATATATCCAGAGAAAGAACCAATGGTCCGCTTCCCTTCCCACTTGGCACAACCCATCCGTTGTGCTCAAGCATTTAAATATCCGAGGAAATGAGTAACGTCTCAATTTCCTATCTCCCGCCGGTCACACCACACTAGTTATGTTCCTGACTATCATACACCCATGTCCTCATTAAACGTGTCATCATATATTAGGAAAACAATTCTGAAAATTTTTCCACTTCTCCTCTACTGAGGATTCTTCCGACTCCTCTTCAGTCCACCCAATACACCGAAGGTTACATCAATCATCATCAAATAAATCTCACTTGGTTCCTTCCTTGCATACGACTTAGTGCATAAGTGACAACACTAATCTTCCGTAATTCGTAACGATCTTACACCTTCTTTGACTTTTGGTAATCCATGCGCATATATATCGTCCCCTTTTTTTCGTGGCGAGCACTACTAGTGCACCCCATGGTGATGTACTATATCGAATAAAAACTTTATCAAGCAGATCCTCCAAGTGCTAAACAAATTCCTTCATCCTTATCGGTGCTAGTATAGTATATCATTGTCACATTTCCTTGTTCCATTCTCAAGAATGCTTCCTCTAACTGCTAGATCGTCATTTGAGGACAAAACATCTCTCTAACGATTCTTGCAAACTCATCCCATGAGATCCTATTGGTTGTATGCGCCACCCTAATTTCTTTTACCCTCCCCATCAGTATAGAGCCTCATTTTTAAACATCGTCACGACATAAACCACATTATCCTTATTTCCACACTTACCGGTATCTAATGTTTCCTCTATCTCCGTGATCAACATTGATGATACGATTGGTCAACGTCCCCGCGACACGTTTGTGGTTTACAAGTCATGAACGTCTTGTAACAATTACCTCATCATTTGTCATTTACATCTTTCCGTAATCGTAGTGCAACACTAGGGTCAGAAATTGTAGTGACATACCATATCCATAGCCTTCCTCTTCATCAACCTTGTTACCACCGTTCACATTCTATAGTGTATCTCGGTCCTGAACATTTACATTCGACAATGTAGATTGCATATCTTGATCAATCTCGTCAATTAACTATTCTCGAGTAACCATATTTGTTACACGACCTTGTGCGCAATCATGACCCCGACCCCGACCTCGATTGGAGTTAGAGCTCAGTTTCATCAATTATGCTCGTACCGGTGATATGATGACTCCTAGACCTCTTCCCCTACACCTAACTCTACCTCGACCCTAACCGCACCAACAAATGGAAGTAGGGTTTATGGGAGTCTCTAGTACTTCTTCGGGTGCAGAAACATCGACTCTAAATTGGAATGTTTTCCCGCTCTAGTGTTACCTTAGTAAGCCTCCCACATATCCTTTAGGACATGATGCCTACTAGTAAGATATGGTCTAAATTAGTTGCTAGGTTACTTCTCACTCCTTCCGTCTAAGATTAAGTGTTTACGGAAACACCTAATCTGCTTAAACAATGCTCTGATACCAACTTGTAACACCCCAATTTTCATATATAGATTATATAACAAATAATCGTTCCAACATCTCCCAAGATTAATTAGGAACTTACTTACAGACTAAACTACAACAGAAGCAAAATAAAATAAAATAAAGTCTTCAACCGAAGAGCTTCGGGTGTTACGTCTTTGCAGAAATCCTTTGTCATCTTGTTGATCAATCTTTCTCCCTAGCCTTCTTACTGCCACTTGTTAAATACTTCCCTGGGTTGCGCACATTTAAAGTTTCTAAATGGGTAAGTCTAGGGCCTAGTGAGTTCGTGTTGCACATATATGTCCATCAATTAAAAAAAACAAAACAGTTTTATCATATAGTTTCAATAAATCATACAACAAATATATCACCCGATGACATAATTTAGGGGAACGATTAATTATCCAGAGAAAGAACCAAAGATTCATTTCCCTTCTCATTGAGACAACTAATCATCCATTGTACTCAAGTATTTTAAATATCCAAGGAAATGAGTATAAATCTCAATTCCCATCCCCGCCGATCACACACATCCGTCATGCTCACGGCGATTAAACACCCACCCGTTCCCACTAAACATGTCACCAAAAAAAAACATGCACTGTAGATAACAAATCCAAAATAACATTTTGTATGCAACCATACTTATCATAAAACATACTGTCAATAAATAAATAAAAACAACATAATAAACACATGACAAACATTTTTGTGCGAGCAACCACAGAACACGAGAAACTCACCTTGCAACCGATAAGTCCTAAACGAAGCTTTGTTGCTAATCTGCACCCTACATTCCACGAACAAATTTTCTAAGGCAATCGTCCTAGAAAATATCCTACACGTCCGTTTCGATTCAAGTATACACATGTCTCATTCGGCCAACCAAAATAATTTTACATTGACGTTCGCAATTGAACTATGCCTCTCTCTTTCCAACTAATTGATTTCATTTTTAATACTTAAAAGTTAAAACAATTTAAATCTTAAAAATACAAGACAAACTTGTGTCTCTTTTTTTTATAAATAAAAGAAAATACATATAACTAGCAAGTAATCAAAACTCTATACCTCATTTACGTAATTTTTATTAAAATGCAATGGTTTTAAATGTAAGAAAATAAATATTGACATGTCATTAAAACTATAAGGACCTCTTCCATAAATTCATATTCCAGTTTAAATGAAAAGGAAGAAACGTATGTATTTTTCCAAAAATGGAAGTTAACACTTTATGAAATGTATAAGGACTGATTCTGTAAATTGAAATTTCATTAAAACAAGTGTTGCAAGTCTCGATATTTGACACGTCCAATGACCCACCCAAATAAAATTAAACCCATAAACACCCTTTCTTCTTAACCCGAAATTTTAACTCATTTCCACCATTTTTAATCTGTAAAAACTTTTAAATTTCCTCCAAATTGTTTCAAATAATTATATAAAAATCAAAATACTTCTCTTCATTCTTTTCTTCAAATTATCCATATTCATTTACCAAAATTTTACTCTAAATAAGATGGACACAAACATTTGTTTCAAACAAAATTTATTCCTTTAAAATTCTCATGAAACTGTGACTTATTGGCTTGAATCGAGACATGGGATTGAACAAGACACAAAATGCTTTCATATAAACCTATTTTAACAACTATAACGAGTTGAAACTAAAGAATCTTACCATAATTTTGAGCACCACTTCTGAAAATACTTTACGAACTTCAAACCCCGATTTCTACTTCGTTTCTCCAACCTTTCTTGCAATTTTGGTGGGGTTTCTAGTCGATTTTTCGAGCTCTTTATAATGCCTAAGGCCTTGGAAGTTATAAACCCTTCAAATGCTCGAATTTATTTCCACAATGAAGGTGACGGGTTTGGACATTAAACTTCATAACTCTCTACTAATTAACTCATTAATTCTTGAACTAATCATTTTATTATAATGATATAATCTAATTGCATATATATTTATATATTTTAGCTTTGAGTTATGACACCCCTCAACGCCGTTATGACGCGGGGAACACCGCCCCCCCCCCCCCTATTCGTTTTTGCTCGTCGAGGGTGAATCTCGTGGCCAAGACGACTGCATGCGACGAGTAAATTTTAAACATTTATTAACGTTTAAAATGCAACAGTTAAAAAAAATTAACTATTAAAAAGACCATTTACCCTATAAATACCTACCATTTTATAAAAAATTTCACACTTTCTCTTCTCCTCTCTACATATTATCAATTATCTTAAAAAAAAATATGGATCCTTTTGACTCGTCCGATGATTAAGATGACGATATTTTCTTTAGGATGATGTATCATTATTACACTACCGACTTAACAAGACGTGCGATGTTAAACAGAAATCACGGGGAAGGACACGAACGTCTATATCGCGATTACTTTGCGGATAATTGTGTATATGAGGCGAAGGACTTCAAAAGAAGATTTTGTTTGACTAGGGATGTGTTCTTACGAATCGCCAACGCCTTGGAAAGCCGATATCACTTCTTTACTATACTTTTATACAAAATAAATAAAATTGGACTACATGTTTTATTTAATTTTACAACATATGCAATATATTTTTAAACTGTAGTTAATTTATGTTTAGGTACGGATTTTTTCAATTAAGATATGATGCTAGAAGTAGACGAGGGTTTACAACGTTGTAGAAATGTGTTGCGGCCATTCGTTTGATGGCTATGGGGGAGTCACCCGACACCATGAACGACTATATCAGAATGTCCGAAAGAACCGCAAGAGAGAGTTTGTATACATTGGCAAGGGGTGTTGTTGAAACTTTTGGAGACGTGTATTTGCAGAAACCTTCGTTGCATGATTTTCAAGAATTGTATGCGGCATATGAAGAACGCCATGGGTTTCCCGGAATGATAGGAAGCATTGATTGCACACACTAGAAATGGAAAAATTGTCCGGTAGCATGGAAATGGAAATACACAAGTGGTCATCACGGATCACCTTCGTTGGTGTTAGAGTTTGTCGCTTCTCAAGATTTATGGATTTGGCATGTATTTTTTGGGGTTGCGGGTTCCAACAACAACGTCAACGTTCTTGATCAGTCGCCAATATTTGACGATCTTTTGAATGGAAAAGCCCCAGATGCTCCTTTCACGGTGAATGGAAACGAATACAAATATGAGTATTACCTTACAGATGGAATATATCCTCAGTATTCAACATTCGTGAAAGCATTCCGCCACCCGGTTGAAGAACGAGATAATTTTTTTAAGAGAAGAAAAGAATGGGCACGTAAGGATGTGGAACGTGCTTTTGGAGTGCTGAAGGCGAAGTGACATATAGTCGAACATGCAGCACGACCATTGGATTTAGAAACTCTACGATATATCATGTATGCATGTATCATAATGCATAATATGGTAGTAGAAGATAAAGTGAGAAATATTGCACACTATATCTCAACGGAGCCCAGACACGTTCAATTTCAACCAGGAACAACAGATTATTTGCATCGCATTGTTGACATTCAGGACGCAAATAAACACAAACAACTTCGAGAGGACTTGGCGGATTATACATTCTATGGTAACAATAACGATAACGAATAGTGTTGTATTTTTTTTTAAATTTTGGATGTTATTTCTTTTTTTGTTTTTGGATATTATGTGTAATTTAGTATTTATGTTAATTTTAATCTTTAAAAATTTTTAATTGATTCTTATAATTTTTAAAAATTATGTTTTATTTATTTTTTATATTTAAAAAATATTTGTCTCAATTTAAAAAAAAATCAAAATAAATAAAAAATAAATTATAAAATGAAAAAAAAAGTTGGTGTCATAACAAGATACAACAAGTTGCCAATTTTCTCACTTGATGTTATAACACCATTGATGATGTGACATCTGATATGACACTAAAATGGTGTTACATCTAGTTGCCCACACCTTATGGTCTTAGGAACCGTACGACGAATATATCATGTTTGTTCCTTGTCGAAATCATAGAAACTGCCATCATGAGGATAACAGGTTCCTTTCGATGGGAAACTTAAAGAATCTGTTGTGGCAAGTATATTACGTTTGTTCTTTGGCAAAATCCCTAGGAACCACTATCACGAGTATAAATATTGGTTTCTTGGAACTATATTTTAGAGTATAGAAAGTTTGATGGTTTACAATATAAAATATTATATCAAAGGGTATATGACATGTCGCAAGTATATCAGGTTACGGAATAAGCACTCTGTCATATATATCAACTGACAACGGTCATCAATAATTTCTCGTCTGTCATATATACCAAATGACAACGGTCATCAATAATTTCTCGTCTGATTAGGCTTTATGATCCGTTCCTTCGTAGCTCCTGCCTTCTACGTTCATTTACAATTCTGATCAAGTTCAAGTGTGTACTTGTGTACCAGAGATAATGTAAATATATACCTTTTAATTATATGATAATTTCGTTCCCGTAATTTTACAATCTTGTTCTTCCTCCTCAATAATCTTAATATATGAAAAGCAAACTGACAATTTCCGAGCCTGTACTAGGTAAGATGGTGGTTTCTTTGCAGAAAGGATGAAATGAGGGTCAAATGTGTATATATGACCCCATAATATGGTCATTAATCTCGTGGATAGCTGTAACAGAATTCCAATATTATTTTTTTCATCTATAACTTCAATTGCTTAATGACCAATAATCAAATAGCTAGCCCGCTCGAGTATCTTGATCAAGGAGTTCCAACTACTATTCCTATAAGTACAAAAGGTTATTGTCGTATATCCATATCTCCTGTCCAATATATTCATCTTCACGTGCAAAGAAATCAAAACCTAGGAAAGAAGTTCTCCTAATTCAATGGAATACTAAAGTGAACACATGACATGTGTATAACACACATGCTGATTTAATCGGCACATCCATCAATGATCAATTAATTGCAAAACAAACCCTACGAATCTCTCCCTTTTGCCCAGTCTTCATCCTATTATCACCCAACCTTACCATTTCTTTCCCGACCTCAACACTGAATTTTGATTGTTGCTGTATACTCCCTACAAGAAACCATTCCACAAACCTTTGTGTTCGTTGGTCATTCCATAGTCGTGAGTCTGATTCAAGTATTCCCCTCCTGTTCTTTAGATTTTCATAGTATGAAATGTCAAATTGTGTACACTTCCTATATCTAGGTCGACACGCTTTGCACCATTGCCACCCTCTAGACACAGACTTCTAAGATGGGGAAGGAACGTTTGGTTGATAGCTGGATTGAGTCCATTCGTGTTATTGAAATTGTATAACTTGGATTGTTCCAATCGTATGCCCTCCTGGGTGATTAAAGAAACCCATAAACACATCCATGATTTTTTTTAACTAGTAGGTCAGTTCCATTTGTTATGATATGACCATCTACTGTTGTAGTATTTTTTCTACTCAATTTACCAGTAAGGGTTACTAGATCTTGAATGTTAAGTCCTTTCTCAGTGAGCTGTCTAATTTGAACTTCAATGGAGTCGTTTTTACCAGGAAAAATTTTAGCATCAGATTTCCGTGACACTAATCCATCTCTGCAACCTGTACGCACTTCCCACCAGAAACCCCCACTCTGTAAAATATTGAAAAAATAGAATAATCACAAGTTTTAACCAAGGTAGATATAGATTATTATTCCATTGTTGCATTCTTAAAGGTTTATTAACAATTTAAGGTCGAGTAGGTTTTCTACTCATGATAGATGTGTAAGAATTGATCAACTTATCCAAAATATTAAGAAAATATTATGGTCTATATGGAGATCTGGATACCAACTTGAATCGTGAAAACACTTATCGAACTCATATTTCTACCCTATGCTTGTGATGCAAGAAATTAAGTTTAGGATAATCCAAGTGGACATTTACAATTCTAGGCACAAAAATTGTAAGCCAATTTGCTAGAGAGATTCTGTGAGAGTTTGATAAAAATGAGAGCTAAAATTTGTAACCTTCTTCTGAGACTCAAGAGTCGTTTATATATTAAACGAGATTAGAGTTTTATTAGGGTTGGACCATCATTAGTTGCTTTGGAAGCAAGTCAGGGTAATCCGGATTTAATGATGATTTAGGGTTACCAAAACTAACGAGTTTCGTTATCTTTACCATAATCTGCCCCTTGGACTCCGCTAGGGGCTCTGGCCTAGACTCCGCCAAAGGGGTGCTACCCCTTTGAAAACCCCGAACCCAGGGGAGCTGCCCTCGGACCCCGACTAGTCGTCGAACCGGGTTCTAATTCGATTTTTATACATGTGTGCACTCCGCACCAACCGATACATATATTATAGTACAAATTAAGAAGCCCCTTAGCTCACATGTTAGTTCCAGTTACATAAATTGACAAAGTGACATTAAAATTACCAACAATCCTCCCCCATTTTAGTGTAACCCTTGAACACGCATAACCTTATCATGCAAACCAAACTACAACATAAAGAAAATATCAAAATGATTAAATTTCCACTTAGTATCATACATTTGGAAATACTCGAGATTCAAGGTGTTCTAAGAACTGAACCCATCAACCTATTTGAATACAAGAAAGTAAAATACATACTAGTTTATTGAATTTCTAGCAAAATACAACTTGACACTATTATAAAGCCGTGTGTCCCATTCCTCTCATGATCGTATCAAGGTCAAGTCCTCAACCTCTTGAAATGCGGCTACACTTCACAATCACGTAGGTAACTCCTTTCCATGTATCTGCACATACATTTATCAAAGGCATTATTAAGAAGTTAAACTACAACATGGCTAACTTGTAGAACCGAACACATACTTGGGATGAATAATTCATATGTTTTAATCTAGAATTATAGGCTTTCCACATTGAATTCAACTCCTCACATTATATTAGGAGGGAATTCAGTGTCTCATCATTACTGAATTAATAGGACTTTAATCCCATCCTGATTACAGACTTGTGCACTAAGTCTCATGTCAGACCTTTAGTCAAGTGATCTGCCAAATTTTGTTGCAATTTCACAAACTCAATCAAAATCACACCATTCATGGTTAGTTCTCTAATCATACTATGTCTAACACCTAGGTGTCTAGACTTGCGATGATAAACATGTCTATATTTCTTACCTTAAGCGGTTGCACTATCACAAAGGATAGAAATAGGTGAGAACAGTTTAAACCACAAAGGAATCTCAGAGACTAAATTCCTTAGCCACACTGATTCTTTACCAGCAGCTACTAACACAACAAACTCAAATTCCATTGTCGAGTTTGTAATGACAGATTACTTCTTGGAAGCCTAAGAAATGGCACCCCCCCAAACAAGAATACCCGACCAGAAGTTAAGGAATGATCCTCCCTGTTGGTTATCCTAATTGCATCCGAATGACCTTCTAAAACTGAAGGACATCCCAAATAACTTAAGCCATAATCCATGGTTCCCTTGAGATACTTGAACACTCTATTCACTACTTGCCAATGTTGAGAACTAGGAGTACTAGTATAGTTGCTCAACTTACCCACATGACAAGCAATATCAGGTCTGGTATTTGTCATGACATACATCAACCTACCAATAGCCTTATAGTAGTCTAACTATGAAATGGGGACACCATTATTTCGCATTAGTTTCACACTTGGATCTATAGGAGTACATACATGAGAATTTTCTCAATATAATGACTTTAAGTCATCACCAAACCTTTGTTAATCCTCTTAATTCTTATTTCAAGAATCACATCAGCCTCTCCTAAATCTTTCATGGAAAACTTGGATGATAACAACTTCTTTCTTTCATCCATTTGATTTTGGTCGGTACCTTTTTTCATTACCAAACAAAAATAATGACTTTGAGTCATCACCAAACCTTTTTTCGATGGAAAATAATGATTTTGGTTCGATGATAACAATATAATGACTTTGAGTCATCACCAAACCTTTTTGTCTTTCTAAAACCTTGAATGACTAACCGTACTTTGAATTTATCAATAGTCCCATTAACAATCATTTTCTTTTTGAAAATCCATTTGAAACCAGGAGGTTTAGAACCTGGAGACAAATTAGACAACACCCTTGTGTTGTTCTCAAGAATTGATGACATTTTATCATCAATTGCTTCCTTCAAAAAGGCACTATCATGAGACTCTATGTCCTCTTGATATGTCTTAGGATCATGTTAAATACTATATCAATAAGAGTATTCAAGATTAATTTCATCTCTTGAACCTTCCGCCAAATATAGTTGGAAGTTGGATCCAATTTTTTTTGCAATTTGGCCTATTTTTCTTTAATGAAGCTCTTGTAGTTCTTGTATGATACCACCATCTTGAATTTCTTAATTTTTCACTTTATTAGCACCAAAAGTCAGATCCTTAGGCCTTTGAATCAATGAAAACCGCATCTCATCAAAAATTGCATCCCGTGATTCGATAACAGTGTTAATTGAAACCGAATCATTAGGTTCTATTCCATAAAACCGAAATATCCCCTGGAATGTGTAGCATATCCAATGAACATGCAACCAATTCAACGTTCTCCCAAAATTTCCTTTTGGGCTTGGTAAGTTTTACAACTACCGGACATATCCAAACCCGAAAATAACTCAAATTCGACTTTTTGTCGAACCAAAGTTCATATGGGACTGTTTTTTTTTCCTTTTATTTGGTACCCTAGTTAACAAATAGCATGTCGTTAACATGGCCTCTCCCCAGAATCCTTCAATCAAACTCGAGTATGATAACATCAAGCTTACCATTTCCTTTAAAACTTGATTTTTGCGTTCAGCAATACCATTCCTTTGCGGTGTGTAAGGTGTCGTGGTCTCATGGATGATACCCATTGATTGAAAATAAATGGGATCCATATATTCACCTCCCATATCAGTCTTGAGATGTTTAACCCGAATGCCCAATTGCAATTCCACCTCGATTTTGTATATTTTGAATTTATCTAAGGCTTCATCCTTAGAGTGTAACAAATACACATAGAAAAACCGACTGCAGTCATCAATAAAGGTGACTGAATACTTTTTATTTCCTAAAGAAGGAGTGGTGTGAAAATCACACAAGTCACTATGTACATGTTCCAAAACAACTGAAATGGGGAATAATTAGAACACTCTGTACTCAATTCTCTAACACAAAGAAAGGCGACATGAGCGTTTCTGAATATTATCAATAGATGACATCATTGGTAGATACCATGGCCAATATTGGTCATCCCATGACTGATGAAGAAGTCATTGGGTATATCCTAGCCGGTTTAGGCCCAGGGCATGGAGACTAGTTTACAGCCATCACAGTTCTAAGAAACAATAAAGAAGTTAAACTTTTAGAATTTTACTCCTACCTGATCGCCCATGAAGCTCAAACAACAACAATGAATGGTTCAACAAATTTTGTATCCTCTGCAAACTCTGCAACTAAATAGGAATCCAACAATCCTCGAAACCCCAAGCAAATCAGGGGCACAACAACAGTAGCCAGCGCAACAATCACTACCGAAACAAGGGTAATCGTGGATGAGGACGTGGCAGAGGAAGGTATGGAGGAGGCCCAAGATGTCAAGTGTGTGGAATACCGGGACACACAGCCCTGAATTGTTGCAATCGCTTTAATCATTCATACCAAAGTGAGGAATACCATGGTGGAAACAGTGCCACATTTGGAAGTTATACCAATGATGAAAATTGGTACCTTGATACTGGAGCAACGGACCATCTAACAAGCGATCTTGATCGCCTTTCCATACCTAAATGCTATCATGGCAAGGATCAAGTTCAAGTGGCTAATAGCACAGGTTTGCATATCTTTCGTGTTGGTCATTCAAAAATCTCAAGTCTAGGACGACTACTTGTTCTCAAAAATATATTACATGTCCTACAAATAAACAAACATCTTCTTTCTGCAAATAGACTTGTCAATGATAATAATTTGTTTATTGAACTTTATCCTGATGTTTTCTTTGTCAAGGACATTCTCACGAAGAAAATTCTACTAACCAATAGAAGTAAACAAGGCTTATTCCCGTTGCCTATTCGTCATTCTCCTCGTTATGTCAGTTCAACCACCAAAGTTTCATCATTTCAGTGGCACAAATGTCTTGGTCATCCTACACCAGAAATTGTTAAGTCGGTTTTGAAGTCAAATAATTTAGATTTTTCTTTTAGCAATAAGTTATTAGTTTGTGATTGGGTCAATGCTCAAACAGTCAGCAACTTCCTTACAATACTTATGTTCATATTACTTCGTCACCTCTTGAGCTTGTCCACACTGATGTTTGGGGACCAGCTCAAGTTTCTAGTGGTGGCTATCGATATTATGTTAGTTTCTTGGACGATTTCAGTCGTTATACTTGGATCTATTGTATTAAACAAAAATATGATGTTGAACAAGTTTTTTATACCTTTCAAAAACATGTTGAATGTTTGTTAAACACCAACAAAACGGTATGGCGGAACAAAAACACCGGCATATTGTCGAAACCGGCTTGACCTTATTTATCAAACCTGATTATAACTTCTTGCGCACTTTTGGTTGTGCTTGTTGGCCAAGTCTTCAAAAATACAACACACACAAACTTTCTTTTCGATCTACTATATGTGTTTTCTTGGGTTATAGTTCTATGCAAAAAGGGTACAAATGTCTCGATAAGCCAACTTGTCGAATTTATTTTTCTAGGGATGTGGTCTTTGATGAGTCTAGGTTTCCCTTTGCAGCTACTGTGTCAAACACTCCATCACCATCGTTGTTGAGTGTCGAGTTTCCTCAAACTGAACCTAATATCATGAATGACCACATGAGAAAATATGATACATCCTTGTTATTAGCTAACCCTGTTCATGCAGCTAAAATTCCTATCAATAGTTCAATGTCTGGAACATCTACAGACACACATACAATGCCAATCCCTACGATTTCACCACCATCTACAAGTGAACCTGCAGCTTCAAATATAGTACCCCACTGGCAAAGCCACTACTCATGGTACAACTTCTATAGCCGATGGTACAACTTCCAATGAACCCCAATCAATGTCTCCTGCTCCGGCCACTCCACCAGACACTCGAGTCAGTCCACCAGTTGTCCCACCTGGTATCGTTACATGAGAAAGAGCTGGAAAATCTTTTTCTAAATGTTTTAATGATGGTACAGTTCTCTATAATCCCAATAGGCGGGCCTTCTTTGCTGAACCAACATCACATCGGTTGGCCTTAGCTGATCCAAAGCGGCGGATTGCTATGAAATATGAATTTGCAGCCCTACGAAGGAATAACACTTGGTTATTAGTACCCCGGCCAAATGGGGCTAACATTGTTGGATTCAAATGGATTTTTAAAACCAAACTAAATCCGGATGGTTCACTCAACAAACACAAGGCACGCTTGGTGGCATGTGGGTTTACCCAACAATACGGTATTGATTACCAAGACACGTTCATCCCAGTTGTGAAGCCAGCTACGGTTCGATTGGTACTTGCTCTGGCTGTTTCTAAAAATTGGCATCTCCGACAGATTGACGTCAACAACGCTTTTTTGCATGTGGTTCTTAAATGAAGATGTTTATATGAAACAACCACCTGGTTTTGAAGTCGCCTCACATCCAAATTATGTCTGCAAGCTTCGAAAGTCTATCTATGGCCTAAAATAATCACCCCGTGCGTGGTTTTTTTGTCTCAGTGAAAAACTTCATCATCTTGGTTTTCGCTCCTCCAGAGCTGATAATTCGTTGTTTTTGTTTCATCATGGTCACCATACTATCTACATGTTGGTGTATGTCGATGATATAGTTATCGCTAGCTCCTCTCAACACATTGTTGACCAACTTATTTGTAATCTTTCATTAGCTTTTCCTCTCAAAGATCTTGGTCGCCTCAAGTATTTTCTTGGGATTGAAGTCACTTACAATTCAGGGGGAATCAATGTGTTTCAACAAAAATATGCGACTGATCTCATACATTGAGCTCACATGAAGAATTTTAAGGGTGTCTCAACCCCCATGTCTGTCACAGATAAACTTTCAAAAGATTATAGGAAGTTGTTGAGTGATGATGATGCTTTCAAGTATAGATGCATGGTTGGAGGATTGCAATATCTTACTCTAACTCGGCCTGATATTTCGTTTGCAGTTAACAAGGTATGTCAATATCTTTCCAAACCGACGGATATGCATTGGGAAACGGTAAAACGCATACTTCGATATGTAAAGGGCACGATCAATATTCGAAAATCTAGTGCCACAATGTTAAATGTTTTTACAGATGCCGATTGGGCTGGCTGTTTCGATTATCGTAGATCCACAGGAGGATTTGTTGTGTTTCTAGGTCCAAATTTGATTTCGTGGAGTTCTCATAAACAAGCCATAGTGTCACGCCCAAGTACAGAGGCTGAGTATAATGCATTACAGTCATTACTCAAGGAGCTTGGAGTCTGTCAACCAAGACCACCTGTTTTATAGTGTGATAACTTGGGTGCCACCTATCTAACAGCGAATCCGGTATTCCATGCAATATCAAAACACATTGAAGTCGATTTTCATTTTGTTAGAGAGAAGGTAGCCATGGGAGCAATTGATGTTCATTTCATTTCTTCAAAAGATCAAATAGCCGATGGATTCACTAAAACGGTTACTCGTCAGATGCTCGATCGTACGAAGTCCAATCTTAACCTTGTAGTTGTTAAGATTGAAGGGGAATATAAAGAGAAGGGTTATGCAAGTAATTCAAATGATAAATAGATAACTAGATTAGATTGTTTGTATTTACCTAGAAGCTATTGTGTAGTTTCCGTTTCTTATGGAACTTCCTGTGTAATTGTTATATATATATATATATATATACCTACAGGAAAAACTTAAGCCAATTCATTCTATGTTTCATTTTTTATTGTGGTTACTTTGTATAAGGGATGAAATGAGGGTCAGGTGAGTATATATAACGCCATTACATGGTCATTAATCTCGTGGATAGCTGAAACAGAATTCCAATATTACTTTTTCATCTATTACAATTGCTTAATTACCAATAGTCAAATAGCTAGCCCCACCGAGTATCATGATGGAGGAGGTCCAACTCTTATTCCTAAAAGTACAAAAGGTTATTATCGTATATCCATGCTATATTTAGCGTGTTCACGTGCAATGAAATCCAACCCTACGAAAGAAGTTCTCGTAATTCTATGAAATACTAAAATGAACATATGACATGTCTATAAAACACATGTTGATTTAATGGGCACATCCATCATTGATCAATTAATTGCGTTACAAACCCTACGAATCTCTCCCTTATCCCCAGTCTTCACCCCAATATCACCCAACCTCACCATTGATTTCCCGAACTCGACACTGAATTTTGATTGTTGCTGTCTACTCCCTCCAAGAAACCATTCCACAAACCTTTGCGTTCGTGGGTCATTCCATAGCTGTGAGTCTGATTCAAGTATTCCCCTCCCGTTCTTTAGATTTTCATAGTATGAAATGTCAAATTTGTGTACACTGCCTGTATCTAGGTCGACGCGCTTTGCACCATCGCCACCCTCTGGACAGAGACTTCTAAGATGGGGAAGGAACGTTTGGTTGATAGCTGGATCGGGTCCAGTGGTATTATTGAAATGATATAACCTGGAACAGAGTAACGCACATGCTGCTGTTCCAATCGTATGCCCTCCTGGGTGATCAAGGAAACCCATAAACACATCCATGGATTTTTTAATTAGTAGGTCAGTTCCATTTGTTATGTTATGACCATATACTGTTGTAGTATTTTTTCTACTCAACTTACCAGTAAGGGTTACTAGATCTTGAATGTTAAGTCCTTTCTCAGCGAACTTTCTAATTTGAACTTCAATGGAGTCCTTTCTACCAGGCAAGTTTGTAGCATCACAATCCCGTGAAACTAATCCATCTCTGCGACCTGTACGCACTTCCCACCAGAAGCCCCCACTCTGTAAAATATTGAAAGAAAAGGAATAATTACAAGTTTTAACCAAGGTAGATACAGCTTATTATTCCATAGTTGCATCCTTAAAGGTTTATTCACAATTTAACAACGTTGTGTACGTTTTCTACTGATGATGGATGTGTAAGAATTTATCAACTTAATTATCCAAAATAGATATTTTGTCACCTCCATAATGCTTGAAATAAAATAAGCATCAAAGGTAGGAATTAGTTACTTGCACTACAGAATCACGAGCAGCGAGGGCAAGAATGTCAGCACAGGAGACCACCCCAGGACAGATGGTTTCAAGTTGGGACTTTGCTGCATCGATGACTTCAAAGCCTCTCAATCGGGAATTAGGAGGTGCAGTTTTTTCAGCATATGACACATCTAACAAGATAGATGCATCGCAGCCACGGACAAAGCAATCATGGAAGAACATTCTTAATAAACCGGGTGCAATTGTGGGGTTGGAGTTGACGAAAGACTGGACCACAGACTGCACAATGATTTCTGCCCTTGGGCATGTGGTTCGGTAGAACCCAACTCGTGTACCTTGGCCTAGTGCCGACATGGCTAAAATGATTAGAAACAAGATGGGTGTTTTGTTATTTGAATAGAGGGCCTCCATCGCCACAAAGATTTGTGGGTAGTGGTTTAAGTGAAGTGTGGGAATTGGGATCACGTCTTTTATAGTGATTGGAGTGGGAGCTAAGCACATGTCGGGTTGCAAAAAATTAAATAACGCCGGCCTCTATACATGCACAACAAAGGAGGGGATGCAAAGATCCAAAGTTTCTCATATATTATAGAGATCCACATCCTATAATTCTAGTCTAGTAGGAAAATGTGGTTTTTATCCGCTACTTCTTTATTTAGTTGTTGTGCGGTTGATATAACTTACAAGTATATATTCAGAATATCATATGTTTCCCAAGAAAAGTTTTCATCCAAAAGCGGTTTATAACTTTGGAAGAAATCCGATCCGGATGGGATTAAAATCAGGTGTGTAAAAATGATATAGTCATATTGGTGGAAATAAAAACGATTATTTTCATATTGGTGGAAATAGTCACTAGACTCACAAAGGAAAGAGCTCTTTCTCAATCCCAATCAATGAGGATAGGTTACGATGTGGGGTTAGTTTCTAATTATTCGTGTGGGAAATGAACACAAACCACTTCAAGGCAACGAGCTATCTCCCAACTTTCACTTTAGGAATGCCTTTAAGGCTAGCTCTCTCATTTGGTACTCAATTGGGCATATTCCTTAGTGAGATAAGGAATTCAAGCGTATACGGTATTGTATAAATACAGTATGGCAAGATTGACTAGTGTGATGGTTTCAAAAGAAGGATTTCTTGCGGTATCGATACTTAATAGGGAACTTAAGGGATAGGAATGTTCTTTGAGTTCTCAATTCTATTGCATTAGAAAGTGGGGAATTTAATCGATATGGTCGAAGGCAATCAACTGCTTGACTTCTGTAGATTTGTAGTGAGATTGACCGAATTCAATTTGATTGAGAGTGAGCAAAAGCATCTTGTCAATTGAAACTACGATTAGTAAATTGATTTCTAGAATCTAGTTGGACTTAGAGTTCGATGCCTATCTTGTACGTCTTTACAGAATGGACTTTGACTTTTGAAAGTCTGGAATTTGGAAGGATTGAATGTATTAGGTAAAAATCCACTTTCTTGAATGAAGTGGAATAGGAAGGGAATGCAAATAGGATAGGTTTGCGAAAGACCGAGGTCTTGACTTCTACGTGTGCCTCTCGCTTTCATTCATAGTTTAGTCGAAGTACTTTAAATGTCTGCTTCCACAGAGATAGTGATTCAATCTTCCATGCCTTCCTTCGTAGTGCTTGCGAGATGGACTCTTTCATCAGAGGGTTCTATTTCACCCATTGGCCTTGAGAAATCCTACTTCACCTACCTTTGGAATAGATCTCAAGAGAAGTCTTGACCGGACTACCAAACTCCCGGTCAGTGTTGCTAGATCTCTAAGCAATTGTTGCTAGACTTTCCAGGCTGTTGTTGTTGCTGCTACAACTGCTAGGAAAGTTACATAAGTGAGGAGGAACGAATAGAACGAATACGGTGAGATATGATTTAGAATCTCATGTAGTTAGGCAAGTGGAGGACAATGCTCTTCCAAATGATCACTGGCCAGAACGATCCATGATAGCTATTAACTAGTGCCATGGAGTCAGTCATTCTAAACTGTATGAGAATCTTCATTGTTCAATGAACAACAACAGGGAGGGATGCCCCCGAGGGCATCCCGAACGATCCAATCAACAAAGCAAGTGTTGTGAGTCCACCGGCGAGTGAGGGCTAAACGGCATTTATAGATTGAAACTAGAAAAACTTAATTCCTGAATTAGCCTCATGAACAAGCTAGTCTCAACTTTCGTATTCGACTTTCTAGTGCGTCTATCTAAGGATAAATCTCAGTATCTGTGGAGAGGAAAAGAATGAATCCTACTAATACGTAAAAATCTTCAAAAAATTTATTTATATTCCCTTTTCTTTATAGGTCTCGTGTTCCCCCTATTGAAAGAAACGACGTGGTAAAGTCACCATGACGTGGTGAATTATCAGAATATGATTCACATTTTTCTCATTTTGTTCCAAGTTTCTGTTCTTCCAATCATAAATTGGTCTACACGGTAGCTGCTTTATGGGTCATAAATAGCTCAGAATGAACCTCCCCTTTGGTGCATATCACCATTACATAAGGTTGTGAATTTTGCTCTTCATTTCTAGGTGGTAATCTCTCATTAACAAGTGTTGTTAGTTGCCCACGTTGAGTCTCTATATTTTTAATGGAAGCTTGATGATTTCTCATATTAGCATCAATAGTATCATGTCTCATTTCAGATGCTTCCATAAAACTTATGAAGTATTGACTCAAATTCCATCTTCTTCTCTGGTGGTGGTTGTTCTTTTTGGTGGAAAACCCGACCCGTTTATCTATAATTCTCATGTTTCTGCTTCTTGACATCTTTATAGGGCAACCATTCCTTTTTGGGATTCCTCCAATCTTCATCATGTTGGATTAGGTTTCTAAGCCAATAACTATAATTTGTATATACTTGAATTGATAGTAGCACATTTCTTTTGCGTTGCCCTCAAAACTAGCAACTAGACAGGATGATTTTTAGGGAGAGAGGTTGAATTGATCATTTGATTAATAAATCGAAATAAATAATTTGTTAATATATTATGAGAATGATATATAATTAGAAACGACAATATTTAATAATATTTAATCAGAAATTAATTGGAATTAATTTTGGGATTAAAAGAATTAATTAAAAGTAAAGGTGCTAAAGTGCAATTTTTCAATAGTTGAGAAAGAGGTTCCGGAACCTTCTTAGGGAAGGAGGTGGATGGTTTTCATATGGATAATTTAGGGTTTTTGGATTATCCCATGTGGATAAATAAGGAGTTGGATAGTTACCAATTTGAAATATTATTATTATATTCAGATTAGGGTTATCCAGGACATCCTATTTGCATCATAACTAGGCCACTAACCCTTATGATTTTCGGCCACTAAAATCCCTAGAAGAGGTGCCAAAATTCTTAAGCCTCTTTCCTCTCTCCTTTCACATCCTCTAGCTAGTATTGGGTGTGATCTATTAGACGCACGACACTTGTGTTTCTTGGTCTTGAAACTTCAACAATACCAATAATTTGTATTGTTGTTGCTATATAACAATTAAGGTATGTTTTCTTAACCTTGTTTAGTGATTTCAAAATATACTAGTAGTCTTAGGGTTTTCATGTTCAAAAGTTGTATGTTTAATTAGAGAAAACATAGCTCAAGAATTAGGGTTGCATGAACACATAAGTTTTTGTTTGTTATGCTCAAAACCTATCAGTGGCATCATAGTCTCAGCTTGTTTTCTATTGAATGGATTGAAATTGTTGGAATTTGATCAATTATGGTTTACGATAGTTAAACCTTGTTGGACTTAGGGATTTTCGATTCTAGGGTTTCTTCGAGCCCTAGGTTTTGAAAATTAGGAAAGAGTTTTAACACTTTCCCTTGCCCTACAGTTTTCGAAATTAGGATTTCCTTAACCCTTAAGGTTTCGAAAATAGCAACGATTTAAATCGTTGCCTTTCTCCCAAAGATAAGCCAATTTTTGAAAATTAGGGTTTTGGTAGGGTTATCTTATTTTTGGTAATTATCTATTTATTTAATTGATTGCATAATTATAAAACAAAATTTATCCCTCGCATGATTTTCGAAAATTAAGGGGAGAGGATTTGGATTAAAGTATCTTAATTAATTTAATTAGATAATCCTCAATTTATTTAAGAAATTAATTAAATCATTCGAAATTTAAGATTTAAAAACACCTAGTATTTTGAAATGTTTAAAATGTTTAATATTTACTTTACGTATAAGACTAAGACAGTCGAACCATAGTACGTCTCAATCACAAAGCCGATCTATAAGGAGGGGTATAAGGAAACTGCTTATAAAATGGTAGTTGAATAGGTGTCCACTCTCACTCACCTCTTCCTAGATTGTTGGAGGGTCGTTAGCTGAAATGGTTTTAAAGGACAACTAATTCACATTAATAAGTATACGAATTATAGTGTAACTAAATCCTTTTAAAAAATCCCCAATCTTAGTTACTTTAGAAAAAATGTGAATTTGTATGCTAACCCATGAAATTGCACATTACACTTTATAAGTCGTTAATGGAGTGTGTGTGGTTAAACAGTACACTAATAGGGACTAATAAAAAGTGGAAATGAGTGTCTCTTAAATTATTATTGATTAATGGAGAGCTTGTGGCTCATCGACATATTAAAATAAGATGATAAATAACATCGAAACTAAACATGCCGTTGAATAGTTCAATGAATCTGATAAGTGTAACGACCCAATTTTCACATCCAAAAATTTCGTTTTTAAAACATTACTTTAGAAAACGTTAATAATTAAAAACATTGTTTGATCAAACTACATCACAACGTAAACCATGTTTTAAAGCCAAATCATACAACCAATCAAAACATCAGAGTATAAATTCCAGAGAAATCTAATAGATGTGGAAACCAGTGTGTGTGCATGATTTGCCGCTACCATGCCAGCTCCTTCCCCTTCGATGAAGAGGTACCTGAAACCAACACTGTAAACTATAAGCACAAAGCTTAGTGAGTTCCCCCATCGTACCACATACCATACAAAACATAACATACATACTGCCAGGCTATTCTGGGGTGTCTGACTACCCGGTACGACCAACCTGGGGTGCCGACTACCCGTGCTGACTACCCTTCGGTCCTAACAATCGAACCTCGGGGACTATTTCACCCCCTACTACTACCATCACGTATATCATAAAACAAATATAATATCAGACATATTTGGGATGTCTGACTACCCTTTGGTCCTAACAACCAAACTCTACTACTATCACATACAACATATCATGCTAGCATATAACATATCAAGTAGTAGCAAAGCTAGATGATATCACAAAGACAATCATCTATCATACATCTCCTACTGGTGGGCCGGCATTGTGGGCTTAGACCCACCGCTACTGGAAGGCATCTCACCTCGGAGTAGCTGCTAATCTGTGTGGGAATAGTCTATCTGCTGCTGCTGCTGCTCCGGAAATCCTCCGGCTGTAATTCCCACCAAACACTTAGTCAAAAACTGCTAACTGTCCTTTGGGTAAAATAACCATTTTACCCCTGATCATGCCCTAAGTCAAAGTCAGGGTCAACTTCCAGTTGAACCGACTCGCCGAGTTGGCTCGCCAACTCGCCGAGTCCATGTCCAAACGACTAACCTGGATTCTGTTTCTACTCGTCGAGTTAGGCATTGACTCGACGAGTTCTCCTTCCAAACTGATGTTCAAGTCCTTCATCCTACTCGCCGAGTTGTATGAACAACTCGCTGAGTTCATCTTCAACCGATGAACAAGTTATACTGTGACTCGCCGAGTTGTATGAACAACTCGCCGAGTCTGATCTTGATCTAAGGAGATTTCCTTGAACTCGCCGAGTCTGGGCATCGACTCGTCGAGTTCCATTATGGGTGAGTTTTGGCTTCCAACTCACCGAGTCCACCCTGGACAATCTCGGAGACTTGCGACTAGACTCGCCGAGTCAGATGAGCGACTCGCCGAGTCTGCTTCATGCAAGAGCCATATACACGATTTTGCTCGAATCTAGTCCATTCCATTCATAGATCTGGGTTCCTAGAGCATGAATAACACGTAAAGTTCCCAACTTTATGTGTAGATATTCATCCATGAGGGTTTTAGGGTTCAAAATGCACCAAAAGAGTAGATCTAAGGTCTTCATGCAATATGGGTCCACAAAGGTAGTAGATATGAGCTCCTGGAGCTCAACCATGCCTAGATCTAGAGGCCAATCAACTTATTATGAAATATGATGCACATACAAGCTTGGGGAAGGGCTCAAGGAAGACTTTAATGGAGTTATAAGCATAGAGGCTGGGGGAAAATGAGTTTTACCTCAAGGAAATCACTGAGAGGACACTAAGATGCTTGGCTTCCTTCCCTTCCTCTTGATCTACTCCACTTCCTTCTCAAAATCTTCAAGCACACACACTAAAATGCCTCAAACTCACAAGAACAAAAGCTAGAACGTATGGAGAGCTTCTGGGGGTGAATGGGGCGGAGTTGGGATGCAAATGGGTGTTTAAATAGGGTTCAAACCCTTGGAAATTATGGTTTCATCAAACAGCGCAGACTCGCCGAGTCCCTAATATGGACTCGTCGAGCCGCCATCTTATCCGCGCCCCTAAGTCTCGTCTCTACTCGGCGAGTCGGGCCTCCAACTCGCCAAGTCCACGGCCAAAAACACAAGTACTTAGGAAAAACTCACGTACCAGGAACCAGGTGCTACAAATCTCCCCCACTTATTTTAGACTTCGTCCTCATAGTCTGCCGCTCGATCCTGAAACAGCTCGGGGTAATGCTCCATCATTTCTTCTACTGGCTCCCAAGTCCACTCCGAACCCTTGCGATGCTGCCATTGCACCTTTACTAGTTCCACCCTCTGGTTCCTCAAATCCTTCGACTTCCGGTCGAGGATTGCGACTGGGCGCTCAATGTAATTCACGCTGTCATCAACCTGAATATCCTCCAACGGCACTACTGCTGAATCATCCACTAAGCACTTCCGCAGCTGCGAGACATGGAAATTGCTATGGATCTGGCTGAGCTCGACCAGCAGATCCGATCTATACGCCACCTTGCGCACCCAGGCTACAACCCTGAACGGTCCGATAAATTTTAGGCCCTACTTGCCCCGCTTCCTGAATCGAATGACGCCTTTCCAAGGCGACACCTTCAGGAGAACCATATCCCTGACTTGGAACTCCAAGTTCGATCGATGCTTCTCGGCGTAACTTTTCTACCGACTCTGAGCAGTCTGAAGCCTGCTCCGAACCTGCTCGATCCTCTCGGTCGTCTCGAGCACCACCTCGGTGCTCCCCATGACCCTTTGGCCAACTTCACCCTAGCATATCGGGGTCCTACATCTCCGTCCATACAACATCTCGAATGGGGGACGGTCAATACTCGCGTGGTAGCTGTTGTTGTATGAGAACTCAGCCAAGGGAAGATAGGTATCCCAGCTACCACCGAAATCTAACACACATGCCTGCAACATATCCTACAAAGTCTGGATGGTCCGCTCGCTCTGACCATCCGTCTGCGGGTGAAAGGCAGTGCTAAAATGCAAACGAATGCCCAACTCGTCATGAAACTTCTTCCAAAATCTGGAAGTGAATCACACATCTCGGTCTGATATCACTGACACTAGCACCCCGTGCCGCGCTACTATCTCCCTGATGTAGCTATCGGCCAACTTTTAGGCCGAGATGCTCTCCTGGATCAAAATAAAATGGGCGCTCTTGGTCAATCGATCCACGATGACCCAAATTGAATCTACTCCGTGCGCAGTCCTGGGAAGCTTTGTGATAAAATCCATCGTGATGTCTTCCTATTTCCACAACGGGATGTCCAACGGCTGGATCTTCCCATGCGGTTTCTGATGTTTGGCCTTGACCTTCCTACAGGTCAAGCACCGCTCGACGTACCATGCCATATCCCGCTTCATGCAGGGCCACCAATAATCTAGACAAAGATCCCTATACATCTTCGTTGCCCCGGGATGAATAGAGAATCGAGACTTGTGCGCCTCCTCCATCAAGATCAGGCGCTCGCTCTTCCGATGTTCCTCCTTGATAGCCTCCTGTTGAGCCTCCCGAATCTGCTCCAACAGGGGAGTCACTACAGTCATCCTCATGCAAATATCCTTGATCGGCGCCGCCTTGCGGCTAAGCGCATCGGACACCATGTTGGCCTTCCCCGGGTGGTAAACGATCTCACAATCATAATCCTTTACCACGTCGAACCACCGACGCTGCCTCATGTTCAGATTCGGCTGATCCATGAGGTACCTCAAGCTCTTGTGGTCTGTGTAAATGGTACACCGAACCCTGTAGAGGTAATTCTGCCAAATCTTGAGAGCGAAAACCACCTCCCCAACTCCAAATCATGCGTCGGGTAGTTTGCCTCGTGAGGCTTGAGCTGCCTCGAAGCGTAGGCAATGAAATGCCCCCTCTGCATCAGTGCCGCACTCAACCCTGAAATAGATGCGTCACAATAAACCACAAAATCCTCTATGCCTCTGGCAGGGCTAAGATCGGCGCCTCGCATAATCTCTGTCTCAGTGTCTCAAACGCTGCCTGCTAGTCGGGTCCCCACCGAAAGACTTCGGCTTTCTTCGTCATCTGTGTCAGGGGTACAACTATCTTGGAGAAATCCTAAATGAACCTCCGATAATAGCCTGCCAATCCTAGGAAACTCCGAATCTCAGATGGAGACTTCGGAACCTCCCATCTCATCACGACCTCAACCTTGGCTGGGTCGACCAGAATCCCATTCTGGTTGACAAGGTGTCCGAGAAATTGCACCTCGCGCAACCAAAACTCATACTTGAAGAACTTGGCATACAAGGTCTCCCTCCTCAGGGTCTCCAAAACCTCTCTCAGATGCTCCTCATGCTCCTCCTGCGTGTTGGAATAAACGAAGATGTCATCGATAAAGACTATCACAGACCGATCCAACATCGGTCTGCATACGCGGTTCATGAGGTCCATGAATGCGGCAGGAGCATTGTTGAACCCAAACGGCATCAACACGAACTCATAGTGGCCATAGCGCGTCCGAAACGTGGTCTTCTGCGTATCCTCCTCCCTGACCCTCATGTGATGATAACCCGAACGCAAATCAATCTTGGAGAACCAACATGCTCCCTGAAGCTGGTCAAATAGATCATCAATCCTCGGGAGTGGGTAACGGTTCTTCACTGTTACCTTGTTCAACTCCCGGTAATCTATACACATCCGGTGCGACCCATCCTTCTTCTTCACAAACAGAATCGGGGCTCCCCAGGGTGAACTGCTTGGTCTAATGAATCTCTTGTCTAGTAGCTCCTGCAGTTGCATACACAACTCCTGCATCTCAGGAGGAGCCAGCCAATATGGTGCCTTGGCTATCGGAGCCGCTCCAGGAACGAGGTCAATCCTGAACTCCACCTGTCGCTCCGGAGGTATCCCAGGAAGCTCCTCTGGGAAAACATCTGCAAAATCTCACACCACTGGAACCTTTCTCAGTTTCGCCTTACCCGCCTCCCGGGTATCCATCACGTACCTGCGCATCCCTGTTGAAGGTATCGTCTAGCCCTCGCTGCTGAACAGACTGAGGGTCCACACTGTGGCCTCTCACCATGAATCACTAACTCTCCCCCACCTGGGGTCCGGAATCGCACTAGCTGTTGTGTGCAATCTATCACTGCCCCATTAGGGCTCAACCAATCCATGCCTATGATCACCTTGTTCCCATGCAACGGAATGGGAACCAAATCTACCAAGTAGCGCTCCTTGAACAAATGCAATACACAGTCCCGAAACACCATCGATGCTCGCACCGATCGATCATCAGCAATTTCTACCTCCAAAGGGCAATCCAACATGCCCGAAGACTCAGGAAACTTCTTGCTAAGCGCAAGGGACACAAACGATCGGGATGCACCCGAGTCGAACAACACCTGAACTGGGATACCGTTCACATGGAACGATCCTAACACATATACATATACCGAGCACATATCAATATCATAACATCATATAAATAAACGAGAGGGAAAGAATCATACCCGTCACCACATTGGGTGCTGCACGTGCCTCCTCGGTGGTCAGCTGAAACGCCCAACTCCTCACCACTGGAGCCTCTGCCTTGCCGTGCTGGCCATCTATGATCCGCAGGGTCGCTGGAGCTGGCACCTTCACCGATGCTGAAGCTGTCAACTGGGGACAATTGGCCTTCTTGTGGCCTCTCTGGTTGTAGTGGAAACACAACAACTCTGATGTCTAAATAACTGCTGCTGGAGCAGTGCAATCCCTGCTATAGTGCCCAGTCTTGTCGCACTTGTAGCAGCCTGATGATCCCATCCTGCATGCCCCCTCGTGCGGCCTGTCGCATTTCCTGCAGTGGCTCGGTCCTGACTGGCCTTTCGGCCTACCATCTGATCCCTTGGGCTTCTTCCCCGAAGCCCCTCCTATCTGTCCCTCTTCTGAATTCCGCATCCGGATATGCTCCAAATCTATCTCCCTCTCCCTCGCCCTTGCAATCATGGAGTCCAGGGTGGGGCAGACTGAAAAACTAACGTGCTCCCGGATATCAGCCTGAAACATGTCATGGTAGCGAGTCCTCCTCATGTCCTCATCGCCCGCATACTGGGGCACCAACAGTTCCCTCTCCCAGAACTTGGCGGTGATCTCCGCCACGGTCTCCGTCGTCTGTCTCATGTCTAAAAACTCCTTGGCCAGCTGCTGAAGCTCGACAACCGGTGCAAACTCTGCCTTAACCTGGTCACAAAATCCGACCAGGTCATAGCCTCGATAGCTGAGGCTCCCAAAGAGTCACCCACTGACTCCCACCAATCTCGAGCTCGGTCTCATAAACACCCTGCTGTATACCTCACCTTCGACCCCTAGGGGCAGAAGCTAGTGAACTGTGCAGACTTGATGTCTGCAATCCATCGCCTGGAAACAATGGGGGTCCTTCACCCCGTGGAAATCCAGCGCACCACTACCCCTGAAGTCCTTAAAGGATAGCGTGCGAGATCCCGACTGGCCAGATGCCATGTCGCTCCTGAACGTCCTGAGGCGATCCTCCATTAACTCAATGATCCCTTCCTTGATCAACCTGAAGATAATGGGGGTCGACTCATGGATGCCTCTGGTAATCTCAGACGTGATGAACTCACGTAGCCCCTCGTCTACTGGCTCGGAACCCGATCCCGAACCTGAACTTCCCACTGCTGGCCTCGATCGTAGTACCACCATTCTGCAATATAGAAATAATAACTGTTAGTGATACTAATACTTCTTGAGGGATCACATCTACCACAAGTTCCCTGGTCTCATCTTGGCCTCCCTTGGTTCAGGTACGGATCCTCTACTTCCAGTAGTACGGGCCCATACTACCTTCCACATCTATCCGTACCTTCTTCACGGACTGCCTCGACTCCACCAGATCCCTTTTTACTATGGTTGAACATTACTATACTCATCCTAGGCTTGCCCTAGGGAAATCTCTGACTCTACTCTATCCGGTCCTTAGCTGCTGCAGGCCTCTTGGTGCTGCCAATTAACTCTTACCTGAATACAATCACATGTGATGAGGCTCGGATAATCCTTCGAGTAAGGGACTCATCTCTACCACGGTTAGGACTCAAACAAGAGCTACACAATAGAGTCAAATCCGACACTCTGAGATTATTCAACCCTGATCACATGTGACTTTAACGTATTCACCTAACAGTTCACTCCCATCACTTCAAAGCCCACATAGCACAAAGCAAACAGCATTTGGACATAAGGAAGACAATCTCAAGCAACTCTATCCTCGTAGAGAGAACTGAACTGGCATACAAAGGTAAACTCGTATCATCAGGAATAACCTAAACAGGCTACCCTACTGCTGTCTACTCATTTCTAGCATGCAACTCTTCCATATACTGAAGCACATAAAGCAGGCACATAAGGCATCACTCCTAGATCCTTAGTCCTATTCTAGCATGTTGTACTACAGAAACTGATAATCATAAATAAACTTGTATGGGTACATTGGGGAATACTTACTTGAGCTCGGCCGGTCGCGCACATCACACACTTTGTTCTTTCTTAAAACCCCCTTACTTAGCCTTTTAGAAAACATTTTCTCTTTCCAAAATCTTTTAATCCCCTCGATTTGAGTTCAAACTGTTGGATTAATGTCTAAGTCCATAACTGTAATTGGTAAGACTTGACCCGACCCGGCATGGTCCATTTGGGTTGCATGGCATCATGCACTTGGATAGGCTATAATGAGAGAAATAAGACACTTATGGTTATTAATATATTATAAGTTCTAGTATATTAATAATAAGAATAATAAGATTATTTAATTAGTATTGATCAAGAATTAATCTAGGATTAATTAAGTGATCAAAAGAAGACTAATATAGTGGGCTAATGCTCCATGGATTATCTAGTTGGGCCAAAACCCATATGATGCTCCATGGATGCTCCATGGTGTATTTTAATCCATGGATCCAAGGAAATGGAAAGTCATGACAATTAGGGTTTACCCTAATTGTATAACTTTATAAACATCTTATTCTTGATCAAAATCGGCCACTAGAGATAGTAAGAAAGGGCTAGCCGATTTCATGAAGTGTAGAATTCTCTCTAAGTTATTCCAAGTGCTTATGGTGTTGTGTGAACCATTTGAGGTGTCACACTTGGGGCACTAGGCACTCAAGCTTCATGAAGACAAGCACTAACAAAAGGTATGTATTCTATCTTGTTATATCCATTGTTTTGTATGCTATATTAGGATAATACCTTGGATGTTCATATTTGCATGTATAATAGAGAAAACATAGATCCAAGGTATTTAGGGTTGCATGTACACTTAGGAAAGTTAGAATGCTCATAACCCAACAATGGTATCAGAGCCTAGGCTTGTTTTCTTGTTATACCTACAATAGAAGCTGCAAAAAACAAATTTGTTGTTGTCTGATCATCAGACTCGGCGAGTCCATCAGGAGACTCGGCGAGTCCATGCCTAAAATGTGATCAATTCGATCCAACTCGCCGAGTTGGTTCATGCACTCGACGAGTTGGACCCCCAAACAACATATTTTCGAGGTTTTTGGCTAGAAATGGACTAGGAACATTACCCTAAGTTGTTTTTGAACTTATAAACTTGTTTTTTAATGTGGTAATGTTCATCCTAATCCATGTTCAAAGATAATTGTCAATAGATTCATGTTTTGTATTAGTTTAAGGTTTAGACTAATTACATGAAAAAGTTTGATTTGAATTATCTTGTTCTTATGAGTTGCTTAGATTAATAGAAAAGTTAATTGAAATAGTTGCTTTCAATCCATTTTAATCTAAGAGTTGAGTATAAAATGTGTTTGTGTAACTTGTCCTCAAGTTACATGAAGAGCCACATTAAAGACTCATAAAACTCATAAAAGTTGGTAATGGTTACAAAATGAAGAGTCTTGTGTCATTGAATATTTTTTATGGCTCCATAACTTGTCCTCAAGTTATGGAAGTTCAAGAGTCACTTCATTAAAGAGTAAAAGTGTAACCTTAATTAATTTTATAAGTTATAAAAATAAAGAAAAGTTAATTCTTTTATTAGTTTAAACTCTTCCATAAGTTATGGAACTTGAAGAGTTTTTTGGATTAAAACTACTTTAAACACATAAGTTATGGAATTAATTAGTTTTGAATAGTTTCAAAACTTGCCCTCAAGTTTTGGAATTTGTAAAGTTTTCTCTTATGAATACTTTAATTCCAAGTTAGCCCTTAGAATTTTAAAAGTTAAAATTCAACCCTTATACTTTATAATATTATAAGTTAATAATATATACATGTATAAGAGTAAAGTCGGTCTTACCGTTAGTACGCCTCATTCACGAAGCTGGCCTATAAGGTGGGTATAAGGTTGTTGCCTATAAAATGGCAACTTAATGGGTGTCCACTCTCACCCACCGCTTGCTTGACTGGTGGAGGGTCGTTAGCCGAACGGGTTTGACAGGACTATAATTCTTCCTTCATTAAAAGTATTAATGATAAATACTAAGTAACTAAACTCTTATAAATACCCAATCTTAGTTACTTAGGAAAATGTGAAGAAGGTGCTAATCCATGAAATTACACTTTGCACTTTGTTTAAGTCGGTTAGTGGAGCGTGTGTGGTTAACCGGCACACTAACTCGTATTTAACAATGTAGGGAAAGGGTAACTTAATGTTTATCATAGTATCGATGGAGCGTGTGTGGTTAACTGGCACATCGATTGAGGGATAAACACTTAAGGGTACCAAGTAATTTGCATGGTTACTTCACACCTTTTTTTGTGATCCTCGGCATCCCAGTCACAAAACCTGAAGGGCACACTCGAGATTGAAACATGCCATTGAACAGTTCAATGAATCTCAAAAGATCTAGGAGTTTCAAAACCAATTAAAACCTAATAATACATTTCGTTTATCTTGGTGGAAATTGGTGAATCATCATTCACCTACCTTCAAATTGTTTTATAGCTTGGATTACGGCATACCTCTTCTAAGTTATAAAATAGTTTGTTGGGTCCTAGCCTTAATATTTCATATTGGGTGTCATATTAAGGACTTTAAGATCAACTATCTTGAATATCTCCCAAAAGATGTCTGGTTTAGACATTTATGATCTTCCCAAATCTCTTGAAACAAGCTTTCCTAAATGAAGATGATGTCCCATGGAAATCATACTTCTTTCACCTCCTCCAATTATTCTCCCTAACCCACAAGTTCTTGAAAATTTTAAGGTCACTCAAGCCCTATTGGCAAGTCAAGGTCTAGGTGTGATCACATCTTGGAGATGTAGTCACATATTGACAAGTCGGGAGAGTTGGGTGTCAAAGTCTTGAGAAAGTTGGTGGTTCAACTACTTTCTAAGTCACATAGTGAGTTCCTTTGGGACACCTATGAAACAGACTATGACAAGACCCTTAATGATCTTATCTGTTTGCTAAGATCAACTTCCTAAAACTTAATGGACATTGACAATGATGACATTGGATATCTAGTAAAGCATTCGCTTCCCAATGGAAAGGGATCGGCCATACTCAACTCGGTTGAACAAATGGTAAAGAGAAAAGCTAAGTCTGTGATAGTCTCGTGTACCATTATCAAAGGGTCCATATGTTTATATTGCCAAAGAAAGGGTCATTAGTTGCGAAGCTGCCAAATTTACCTAAGGATATTAAAGTCAATAAGTTTGACTCTACTTCAGGTAAAGTCCACTATCTGACTCTGCTAAGTTTCTATTCTGAGATTTTTGATACATGATGTGACTGGGTCACATGGTGATATTTTAAGAATCAAAGAAAAGTGAAGGAACTTAAAGAAAGAATATGTTGAATCTGATCACATAGATGGATTTCTATCGCTTAGTTTGAAGATCGGATTCTTGAGCTACTTCTTAGGAGTTATGAGGTATTGCTTAGGAATAGATAACAACAAGTTTTCATATGGATCGTAAGGATAAGTTTTTCCGCATAATTTTAAAATAAAAGAAAATTTTTTGATTTTATTTATTTTAAAATATCCTTACAATGGCATTTGAGGAAAAATTGTTGCTTATATGATTCCATTAATAGCAAGAGTGGAAATATGAAATTGATTCCTTTTTTGTGGTAATGTCTAAATTTACCAAATAAGGAAAGATTCTCATCACCCAAATCTCAATTGGACCGGGACTTGGAATCATGCAAGTTCTATAGCATGATGAATGAGAACTTTCAAGTATTGAAAAAATTAAGACTAATTACTTGTTCACATGGATGTGTGAGTGAAGTAATGGACTAAGGGATCGAGTACATAGTCATGTGCACTGATTAAGTCCACCACAAAAGATATAAGGCTATTCGTCATAGTTTACTAAAGCTCAGTAAATATGATTATACTTACAAGCTTAAGTGTAACTCTGAGACATTGGAAAAGGTTCCAATGCATGGCAGAGCGAATAAGAAGAATCAAATTAGGCAGAAGGATAGAAGTTCCTCAAATCTGAAAAGATGGGAGAGTACTTTAGTATCAGTTTTGTGATTATCTTAATGATTAAGAAACCATATCAAAATTAGTTCTCTAAGGAAGTCTTAGTGCATTCTTATGACTAAGAAGAAGGGATCTTGAATTGTTGAAATGGTTAAATCAAGAAGATGAGTCATACTTCGTTCCAATACAAGTCTTAGAGTCATACTCCAAGATTATAATTTGAGTGACATGTCTTGAAGAAGGTTTAAAAACACTTATCAAATGTAAGAGTAAAAGTTTTCTACTCTTGTACATTTGAAATTGGTAAGTTGTGATGTTTTGGATAAAACAAAGACCAACTAAGGTCAATTGTGTGAAGTGTTTGTCTTGATTAGAATCCGCGCTATCTCTTGGATGTTTGACAAGGGAGTCTTATAGGTCAAGAGGACAGTGGGAGTCTTAAAGGTCTTGAAAGTCTCAAGAACTAATCAAGAATGAAACCCGAAGTTCCTCACTAGCACACAACTTGACGTTTATAACCTATCGTGTTCACATATTCTGTGCCCATTCCAGTTAAAGTTGGCTTTGCATATGAGTTCTTAGAGTTCTCAATGTGTTGCACAACAACTTGGAAGCAATGGCAGGCCCTTGAGCTGCCAGGTGGCAAGCAGTTAAGATTGAGTTCAGTGTATATGAGTTCGGATTTGTCATTATCCTTGTCTTGTGACTATGGTTTTGACAATTCACATGGATAAGAACACATACACCATTAAATCTAAGTGTCATAAGGTTTCTCTCCGATTCATGAAAATGATGGTGAGGAAACACTTTCACTAAGTAGATTTTAGATAGATAGCAATTATGATATTTGCATTCTCAAAGTCGTTAGTGGAGCGTGTGTGGTTTACCGGCACACTAACCTGGACTTGTAAGAAGTGGAAAAAAGGTCTAACCATTATGATTACGGCATCCCTCTTCATAATTGTTTAGACATACAAGTGTGCTATCTAAGGGAAGGTGTATGCGTTTTTTGATAAAGTTTTATCAAAACAATCTAGTATTAGAAATCTGAACTTTGGTAAGAAAGTTAGCTTATTTCTGAGTACATGTCAAAGCTAGTGGGAGCATAAGTGTTATGCTAATAATCATCATGTTAGTGGGAGCATGATAATTATAATAAGTATTGCAAGTTAGCAATGTTAATTATAGAAAACAAAAGGTTTCAATTGGGAAAAAGTTGTTTTGCTATAATTAAGGGAGAGGAAATTATACTTCATCTCAAATCTATAAGCTTAGATTGTGAGGTTTTAATCATTTTGTCAAGGAAATATATATGAATTTCATGTTGGAATGGCTCAACATAAGGAAATTCTGTATATGGGTCCATTATTTGCGTTCTTAAATTCGATTATGATTACGACATCCCTTTTCATAATCTAATTATGAGAATTTGGCAAATAGAAATGGAAATGTTATAGCAAAAGACTGGTTTAGTCTTTATGTGAGACATCATGAATCATGTCCCATATGCTTCGGATATAGGTTCGATTACATGTGCTATATTCATCCTTTCTAAAAGTTTCCAAATGCATGGGGCATTAAGAAGGGAAAAGGTTTAGAACTTGATATGACTAAAAGGATTAAACAATTGTGGAGGACAATCTAAGGTTTACCAAAGATTGGTTTCTCAAGGACAATTGGAAGTATAGTGATAATTCTGGAAGGACCATATTGACATAATCTGTAAGGAGGCAACTCTTGTTCAGAAGTGATAGTCAAAATGAATCTGGAAATGTTTCAAAGTCAGAAATTTCAATCTGTGTAAGATTAAGGAAACTTAATGCAAGAAGAATATTTCCAAGGAATTGATCTCCTTTGGAATACTCTGTAATGATTGTTGCCAAGTCTTTCTGACTTTGTGCATAATCATTACAAGAGGATCAATGCATATAAGTTTAGAATCTAACAGATTTCAGTAAATGACATGAATTTGGAATTCTTGTATTTACAGTAAGGATTTGGGAGTGTGAAAAGAGAATCATTGAAGTTATGTTCAATTGATCTAGTTCACAAAGTAAAGATCATAGACAAACATAGTATGCATACTTGGTGTATGGCATGACTAGTGTTTAGAAAACATAGTGTACATGCTTGGAGCATGGGACAACTATTGTTTTAAATTCAAGAATAAAGTTGATAGCTGAAACAGTATACAATGAATAATGTGTAATCATATGGTGATAAATAAAAGGTGTTTTATTTATGTTCATAGGTTTTTATACCATATTGGATTCAATTATTATTGTGTTTCACTTTGCATGTTTTGACTTCCCGAAAAAAACTAGGTTATTCTTCCGGAATGACTAAGTTATTCAAACCATCCACAGTCGGTCATATGTTGGAAGTAGATATGAATTAAGATTGTCATGGGTTGGCTTGTTGAGGTCTAAGGTGTTGGACAAAGGGCTACAACACTCATGAGTGCTCATAAGTTATGAGTATTGGATTCAACCCGCGCTCATTGGAATCACTTAATGGATTTTATCACGAGTGATCATGAGACGATAATATCTTATATTCTTCAACCTACAGATATGAGTTGTTACTATGAGTTGGTTGTACATTGATTGCATGAAAACGCATTTGGTAACTCGGTGCTATAAACCGTGCCATTGTGTATGATTCAACAAGTAGTAGAACAAGCCATATGAGTCGAAGTTTATCCATTCCTTTTACCTTCAGGATAAAAGCGATATCTGTGGGCCCCTCGATGATTTGATGATGACAAATGGAAGTGCTCGGCCGGGCCAGGACTGATTTGATTTGTTCAATTAGTCAGTCATCATAAATCGGAAATCGGGAAACAACAAATGGACAGAGAGAATGATTATAATCCATGTCTCAGTCCATATGATATCTAGAATGGAGGAATATATGATCCCTTATCTAATGGACAAGTCATTGACAAAGGTCAGAGTTCATCTACAAGGTCAAAGTTCGACAGAAGCTTTTGAGAGCTACGATTGCGAGTTGGTTCCTGAAGTCATACGCAATAATAGTTTTAGACTTATCCAAGTGGGAGACTGTTGGATTAATGTCTAAGTCCATAACTATAATTGGTAAGACTTGACCCGACCTGGCATGGTCCATTTGGGTTGCATGGCATCATGCACTTGGATAGACTATAATGAGAGAAATAAGTCACTTATGGTTATTAATATATTATAAGTTCTAGTATATTAATAAAAAGAATAATAAGATTATTTAATTAGTATTGATCAAGAATTAATGTAGGATTAATTAAGTGATCAAAAGAAGACTAATTAAATATATGGGTTGATTGTACAAATCATCCATACTTATATAGTGGGCTAATGCTCCATGGATTATCTAGTTGGGCCAAAACCCATATGATGCTCCATGCATGCTCCATGGTGTATTTTAACCCATGGATCAAAGGAAATGGAAAGTCATGACAATTAGGGTTTACCCTAATTGTATAACTATATAAACATCTTATTCTTGATCAAAATCGGCCACTAGATATAGTAAGAAAGGGCTAGCCGATTTGATGAAGTGTAGAATTCTCTCTAAGTTATTCCAAGTGCTTATGGTGTTGTGTGAACCATTTGAGGTGTCACACTTGGGGCACTAGGCACTCAAGCTTCATGAAGACAACCACTAACAAAAGGTATGTATTCTATCTTGTTATATCCATTGTTTTGTATGCTATATTAGGATAATACCTTGGATGTTCATATTTGCATGTATAATAGAGAAAACATAGATCCAAGGTATTTAGGGTTACATGTACACTTAGGAGTGTTAGAATGCTCATAACCCAACACAAACACCCCCGAAGGTGTGTCCGAATCTCTCAAACCAGGGCTCTGATACCAACTTGTAACGACCCAATTTTCACGTCCAAAAATTTCGTTTTTAAAGCATTACTTTAGAAAACGTTAATAATTAAAAACATTGTTTGATCAAACTACATAACAATGTAAACCATGTTTAGAAGCTAAATCATACAACCAATCGAAACATCAGAGTATAAATCCCAGAGAAATCTAATAGATGCAGAAACCAGTGTGTGTGAATGATGTGCCGTTACCGTGCCAGCTCCTTCCCCTTCGATGAAGAGGTCCCTGAAACCAAAACTGTAAACTATAAGCACAAACCTTAGTGAGTTGCCCCCATCATACCACATACCATACAAAACATAACATACATACTGCCAGGCTATTATGGGGTGCCTGACTACCCGGTACGGCCATTTTGGGGTGCCGACTACCCGTGCGGCCATTCTGGGGTCCCATCCTTCCCGTGTCAAGCCATTATGGGGCGCTGACCTACCCATGTCGAGCTATTCTGGGGTGCTGACTACCCTTCGGTCCTATCAACCGAAACTCAGGGACTATTTCACCCCCTATTTCTACCATCACGTATATCATAACACAAATATAATATCAGACATATCTGGGGTGTCTGACTACCCTTCGGTCCTAACAACCGAACTCTACTACTATCACATACAACATATCATGCTAGCATATAACATATCAAGTAGTAGCAAACCTAGATGATATCAAAAAGACAATCATCTATCATACATCTCCTACTGGTGGGCCGGCATTGTGGCCTTAGACCCACCGCTACTGGAAGGCAACTCACCTCGGAGTAGCTGCTGATCTGTGTAGGAATAGTCTGTCTGCTGTTACTGCTGCTCCGGAAATCCTCCGGCTGTAATTCCCACCAAACACTTAGTCCAAAACTGCTAACTATCCTTTGGGTAAAATGACCATTTTACCCCTGATCATGCCCTAAGTCAAAGTCAGAGTCAACTTCCAGTTGACCCGACTTGCCGAGTTGCCGAGTCCATGTCCAAATGACTGACCTGGATTCTGTTTCTACTTGTCGAGTTAGGCATTGACTCGATGAGTTCTCCTTACAAATTGCTGTTCAAGTCGTTCATCCTACTCGTCGAGTTCTATGAACAACTCGCAGTGTTCATCTTCAACCGATGAACAGGTTATACTGTGACTCACTGAGTTGTATGAACAACTCGCCGAGACTGATCTTGATCTAAGGAGATTTCCTTGAACTCGCCGAGTCTGGGCATCGACTCGTCGAGTTCCATTATGGGTGAGTTTTGGCTTCCAACTCACCGAGTCCACCCTGGACTCACTACACAACTCGACACAGCAAAAAGGGGACAATCTCAGAGACTCGCGACTAGACTCGCCGAGTCAGATGAGCGACTCGCCGAGTCTGCTTCATGCAAGAGCCATATATGCGATTTTGCTCGAATCTAATCCATTCCATTCATAGATCTGGGTTCCTAGAGCATGAATAACACGTAAAGTTTCCAACTTTACGTGTAGATATTCATCCATGAGGGTTTTAGGGTTCAAAATGCACAAAAGAGTAGAACTAAGGTCTTCATGCAATATTGGTCCATAAAGGTAGTAGATCTGAGCTCCTGGAGCTCAACCATGCCTAGATCTTGAGGCCAATCAACTTATTACGAAATATGATGCATATACAAGTTTGGGGAAGGGCTCAAGGAAGACTTTAATGGAGTTATAAGCATAGAGACAGGAGGAAAATGAGTTTTACCTCAAGGAAATCACTGAGAGGACACTAAGATGCTTGGCTTCCTTCCCTTCCTCTTGATCTACTCCACTTCCTTCTCAAAATCTTCAAGAACACACAGTAAAATGCATCAAACTCACAAGAACAAAAGCTAGATCGTATGGAGAGCTTCTGGGGGTGAATGGGGCGGAGTTGGGGTGCAAATGGGTGTTTAAATAGGGTGCAAACCCTTGGAAATTAGGGTTTCATCAAACAGATCAGACTCGCCGAATCCCTAATATGGACTCTTCGAGTCGCCATCTTATCCGCGCCCCAAAGTCTCGTCTCTACTCGGCGAGTCGGGCCTCCAACTTGCCGAGTCCACGGCCAAAACACAAGTACTTAGGCAAAACTCACGTACCAGGAACCAGGTGCTACAATAAGAACTAGGAATTTCATTAAAAACCTAATTCGTTCAATATTCGTTTTTCGTGGTGAACTTAGTACATTGTTACCTTTATATAATTTACAGTTAGATTACGACATCCGTCTTATAAGTTGTGATTTATCTAGCTGGATGTTAGCCTTAATATTTCATTTCCGTGTTACATTGAGGATTATTCTTATCTAACCAAAACTATCTTGTTCTATTTCAGATGTCTACTCCGAACGATGCTTTCGGTTACTTCTGCAACAACAGCTTCTCACTATTTAACATCTATTCGAGGGTAACATTTAATGGCACTAATTATGACTATTTGATGTGAACCTTCAAAATGGCTCTACGTTTCGAGGAATAGGAGTATGTATGTGCTCGAAAAGAACTTCTCGAGGTTGATGAAACCAAAGCTATTAATGCGTAACTACCTGAGTATAGGAAACACTATAATGATGCAACAAAAGTTACTTTCATCATGGTGGAAACTATGACTCCTAAGCTACAAAGGTTCTACCAGAATTACTGGCCATACGAGATAACCATGGACTTGATGAAAAAGTCCCATCAAAAAGATGATCAAGAGAAGTGTGAGGTAGTAAAGTCCCATATCATTAGCAAGATGAGAGATGGAAAGTTTGTCGGTAGCATGCACAAAGAATGCAACGTGTGACAACCGTCAATTTCCGGTCAAGTCAAAGTCAACTTAAGTCAACAAGTCAAACCGGTCAACTCAACTAACCCTTGTGTACTAGAGTTTACGTTGTGTAATTACTAAACAACTCGCTATTGTAAGGAGAGATCATAAATCGAAAAGTATGTACATCTAGATCTCCTTAACCAAAACCTGTAGTAAGTGGCGAGCCCAAACCAATAAAACAATGTTGCATACTCATCGGGAGTGTGTAAGATCCTTAAACAAGGCTTAATAGGGTTTACGGACCCATCATTGCGAAGCCGGGTACTCAAAAAGGTCACAAATGAAACCTCTCCCAATCGTTTTCACTAAATCTCTCTCTAATATCTCTTTGTATGAGAAATCTCTCTAAGAATGTCAAATCTCTCCCAAATCTCTCCAAGTATGTGAAATCTCTCTCTAATATCTCTTTGTATGAGAAATCTCTCCAAGAATTTCAAATCTCTCCCAAATCTCTCGAAGTATGTGAAATCTCTCTCTAATATCTCTTTGTATGAGAAATCTCTCCAAGAATGTCAAATCTCTCCCAAATCTCTCCAAGTATGTGAAATCTCTCTCAAATATCTCTTTGTATGAGAAATCTCTCCAAGAATGTCAAATCTCTCCCAAATCTCTCCACGTATGTGAAATCTCTCCCAAATCTCTCTCAAAAGTTCCCGTAACTTTTTGGAATCATTCGGGTCATTCCGACCCTTAACCGGGTAAAAAACGGCTTAAAACGGGGTAAAAACGAGAAAAACAGACTTAAGGAGCCAAAACTCCTCTTAAGAAACCGAAACCTCTCATGGAAACCGAAACCTCTCATGGAGCCAAAACCCTATGGAACCGAAGCGCTGAGCAGCCGAAACCCCATGTAGCCGAGACCGAAACCGAGACCTGGAAGCCTCTCGGGCCGGAACTAGGATGGGGCGAGGTCTCTCGGGCCGAACCTCACTCTCGGTTCCGCCTTCTCAGCCACTTTCGGTCCTCTCTTGGCTCTCGGTCCCTTCTCTTCTTCGCCTCTCGGTCTCTTCTCCGCCTCTCGGTTTCTTGCCCTCTCTCGGTTCTTCCCTTCCCCCCTCTCGGTTCTTCCCCTCTCTTCTCTCGGTTCTGGCATCAGAAGACCGAACCTCGGCCAGAATTCGGATTTTTGTCACTTTTCGCCCATTTTTGATATTTTTAACATTTTAAGCCCGTTTTTAATTATTTTAATGCGGGATTTTCACCCAAAATCATATTTTAACATAATGAACCCTAAATATTCACAATTTAATCATATTTTCATGAAAATCTTTATTTTAATAATAAAATCTAGTGGGTAATATACAAAGAGGTGGAGTGTTGACTTTGCTTTACCTTATGACACAAGCAACCACTCCCACACCCACTCTATGACCAGCCACACCTCCCCACCTTACCTAGGTCACTTCAATGTCCCTTACACTCAATTACCACCCATTCCTACGTTTTTAGAGCTGGAACAAAACATCCTCTCTCCTCCCTTCTCTTATTTGCTCTCATTTCACCAAGGGTCCTGTAGAGAATTGTTATCGAGAATTTAGAACAGAAAAGATAGATTTGAATGAATTAAGATGAAGAACACATAGAGTAAATATTAATCAGATCTTATATTGATAAAGTCTGATTACAGAGTTAAGCAGAAGTGAGTTCAAGCATCGTACTACAACTTCTAGCCTAAGTCCCTATTTATAGGGAACCATCAAAAAGTATACTAAGTCTATACATTTTATCTTCGCATAAAAATGACTTAATAAAATAACATAAAATGCGAAACTATACAAAACACTCTATTCGACTTTTACAATATACATCAACATTCTCCCCCTTTGTAAACAGTCGATACAATTCAATTCATAAGCTTTTGAATTGCAGAGTAAATTGCGTTTCGCACCTCTCCATACCAGGAGATCACCTTCTTCAAATCCTTCTTGTTTCCTTCATTATTTTTCTTGCAATTGTTCATACGTACAATGAAGTGCATATATTGCGAAGAATTATATCTTTCAATCTCTGAGACCTTGAACAAAAACTTCTTTGGATTGCCTTTAGTGTCTCTGCCTGAAAACACCATACCAAATGGTTTGAGACAGATTTCTCCAACAGCATACTTTGACAAAGCAGATTGTGTCAAAGTCTCCTCCCATGGAACTTTCACTTCCCTTCCCACAACATGTGCTAATTCATCATCAGTAAGGGCTAGACAATCGAAGTAATTGTCTATGAAAGTCTTCACATGTGCGAAGCCAGCTTTGAACACATCTGTATCAGAGCCTTTGAGATTGTTTTCTTCCATATGCTTCAAAATCAGTGCTACTTGAATCAAATCATTGCAATTCATCAAAGGAAAGTCAGCAACTGTGAAGTCATATTGTTTGTTGTCAGCTCTGATAACAAAGTATTTGAAATTCTGTAACATCTCTTCAAACATAACATCTTTCTTTATCGTCACAACCTTCTTGATCTTCATTAACGACCAAACTTCATCAGGTTCCTTCCCCAAGACAGCATGAAATCTGATTTTCATTTGAGTGTAATCATTAGGATTATCAAATTTCTCACTGATCTTGTATTGTGCATTGATGAATAGCATTTCATTAATTGGGAAGTCCAACTGGCAGTGATCTGAGTTCGCAATATCATAACTTCTTTTCAGCTTTTTCTCGAACTCATACATCTCCCTACAAACAACTTTTGACTCTATGGTTTCATAAGAGTAAAGTTTTGCGGGATCTCCTTTGTTCATGGAAGGAGGATCACTTGCCCGTTGCCTCATAATGCTCTGGACTTGCCTCATCTTCTCCATCTCAGCCTCAGCCTCTACTTTCAACTCTTCTTTTGATTTTTCATATAAAATTCCTTTCCCTCTTCCTACAACATCATGTTGGAGTTTTGAGCTTAAACCACCTTCATGTCTTCTAATAACAATACCCTTAGTAATTGTTCCTGTGGTGATTGTTGTTGCAGAAATCGGCTTAGAAGGAATTGGAAGAGTAGCAACAAGCTGTGTTGATATCACTTTTCCCACAGTTTTCGCATCCTCTTCTTTGCTTCGTCTTTCTTCTCCCCCTTGCACCCCTGTGGCAACAGGCGGAGCACCCTTTGGAAGTAAAGAAGTAAAACTGGTGAGTGGAGTAAAGGCTTTGTGAATAGCTTGTTCTAAAGTATTAATCTTTAGAGACAAGAATTCTGGAGTAAGAATTTGAGATGATGAAGAATGCGAAAGAGCTGTTTTGAGATCAGTGACCAACTGGATGAGCTGATCAAATTTCATCATGATTTTGGCTTTGTGATCTGCAAGACCAGGAAGATTATGTAGCTTTTGAAGCTGAGTAGAAATATCCACAATTTGTTGTTGAACGGCATCTTGTTTGTTGTGGACATCATGAAGATCTTTCGCAAGTTCAGACTTCAACTACTAAATTTTGAAGTTGACGTCTTCGCGAACCTTTTTAACATGTTGGACAAAAAGAACATGACGTTCTTTTGTAACTGCCCGAAGATCTTGAACTACAGAATTAAAATTATTTCCTTGAGACATAATTCTGAGCTCATTGTTTTATCAGACTGAGCAATTTTCTCCATTATTCGTTTTTCTGCTCCTTTTATCATGATATCAACCTCCATGGCAGATATTGACGAGATTCGACCTGAATCAGCTTGTGATTGAATTATGGTCTTCAACTTTTGATTCAGTATTTTAAACTGTTTTCCTCTCATCAGCATATGATCAGGAATATCTTCTTCATTTGAATCAAAAGGAATATCATCAAGTATCCCCCCAAAGGCACCTCCTTCGATTTTTGGATCAGACATTGGTTGCGTAGTTTGCGAAGGTTGAGGTTTTCTGGTGATTGCGAAGGAAATATGTGGTGAAAGGGTTTTGTAGAGCATGGTCAAAAATATTTGAAGTGGTAGACAAAGTGGTAACAGGTAAGGAAATGGGTAAGATTGTTTGAACAGATGGTGCATCACTCAGGATAGGTGCCCTCGTATCAGATACGTTCACAACCATATCAGAAATAGGAACCTCCTCAGTAACTGATTTGGTAAGAACTATTTCGAGTGGTGTGGTTTGAGAAAAAGAAGTAGAAATTTGCGAAGTGGGAATGATAGGTAAAGATATAGGTACCATTGTTGTGACAGGAGGAGTTTCTGGGACAATCTCTTCTTCAGATGATTCATTTCGAATCACCATCTTCGTTTTCTTGACCATGGTACGTTGCATGTTTTTCGCAACGTCTTCCGCTCGTTGTCGCTTCTTCGTGGGAGATACTGGGGCTGGAATATTGCGAATAGTAACACCTTTACTACTCACTTCCGCTTTGCGAATCTGTTTTAGTACCCTAGATTTGGAAGGTAAGAGCTCCTTCTTCGACTTCTTGGAAAGTTCCTCAGTTGAAATGACTTCAGCTGGTACTGAGGAAGACGAATCCTTCGCAAGTTTCTTACCAGCCTTCTTTGTTTTAGATGGAGTTGCAACATCTAATAAAACGCCATTTGGCTCATCTGTATCAACAGTTCGTAAATATCTCACCAAAATTTTGTGAGTGGGAGAGACCTTGCGAAGCATTGCATCTGGAATACAAGCTACATGTGTGAAGATTGCTTCATCATCTTCTACAGCTTTGGGAAATTGATAAAAATAAAATTCAGCAACTTCAACATTTGACAACTTCGGAATCTCTTCTTTCTCATACACGTGTTCAAGAATCAAACTCCAATATCTTGCACACGAAATTCCCTTCTCCGGAGTTCTGTGTTCTAAACTCTTGACAAATTCCTTCCATAACTGTGTTGCATAATCAACACTAATGTCATAGTATATGCCCATCACCATGGCATATACTTCCATCCTTCCTCTATCCAACCCAACGACTCTGCCTGTAAGACACTGGAGAAAAATTCCAAAAAGAAAATTCCACATACACGGCAACCCTGATTTTCTGAAATCACTGATTTTTGTTAACTCCAGTTGATGCCCCATTTCGTTAAACATATGAATAACCTGAGAGTTAACAGGTTTGATGAAGGGAGGATTGTTTGGAATTTGTACAATTTCCACAAACAAATTCTTCGATAGTTTAACTCTTTTGTTGTTGATGAGATTAAAAGTAATCACATCGGCTGTGTGATTGTATGAAGCCGTGGAAGCAGCACGTGATAACCAGACCATTGGAACCGGAGATGAACTGTACATTGCGGTTGCCAAAGCAGAACGTTTTAGGATAACAATCAGCATCTTTAACCCTTCAGGATAAGCAGAAACTTTGGGATCAACTTGGTAGTTTGTGCTTTGAATCTTCATCAGAGACTGAGAAAGAACCTCATCGGTGTTGGAAGTAGTGGCCACCATTGTTAGGTTTTGGAAAAAGAAAGTTGAAGTTGGGATGAAGATTGAATCTTGAAAGTGTTTGTAAGAGTTTTTGTTTGCGTAACCGTAACCAGTGTTCTTGAACCCCCTTTTATAGGTTGCTCAAAATTGATTTGAAATTGAAGCGGGATACATTTAATGTTATCCGACGTGGCACCTTGAAAGTCGGATCATGACTGCAAAAGGTAACAACATTCCAAAACGTAACTGTCACATCTCCTTGAAAACCGGACAAAATACCAACGATTTTGAGTATACAGCCTGTCAAGTATCCGTTATAGAACAGTAACCGTTAAAACCCTTCGCATGGAAGCAAGGCTCATTTACTTTTTGGATTTAAAGTAAATTCATATGCCAGACTTGCGAAATCATCAGCCTGAGTTGGTTGTACTCAGAACCTCAAGGATTTCGTGTGTGCATTGTGCCAAACGAAATAAGATAAGAAACAAAGATATTAGGAATGTTGTGATGTCAATAATTCAAATTGACATGAATTCAGTAAAACCCCAGGCAAAAGTTACTTCATTAATTATCAAGAGATAATCAACTGCTTGTATAGTGTCCCGTGAATTACAATCGAATACTTATAGAAAAGTATCGAAGGGCTTCTTTTTAAAAGTCATTTTGGATTGGTTTGAAATTTCATTACATATCAACCTTAGCATAAGATGAGAAAATGTAAATGAAATTACTTGTTTAACCAGTGTAGTCAGTGACAAGTTGGTTTTGGAAAAATATTTATCATGACAAGAATTTGCGAATGAAACTTACACTGAAATCATATTCAAATGAAAAATTTGTTCTGGATCTTGTTGGGTAACCAAACATTCTGGGTTCGGAATATTTGATCAAGACCACTCATGCGAATTGAATATGATTTGAAGTTTCGAAATTTTGATACAGAAACAAAAGTTTCGTAAAAATCTGGAACAAAGTTCCCCGTCAATTCCTTAAGGTATAAGATTTTTGGGTTTCACTTTCATCACGGACACATGATGATAGGTCATTAACACAGATTTGTGATTCATCTAAGTTTTGATTGGTTTGATCAAAAACCTCAAGGACAAATCTTTTCAAAAAAAAATTTTGGATTGAAAGAATTGTTTGGTTTAAAAAGATTGGATGAGAATCAAAGTGTACCTCTGAAACTTTGATGATATTTACATCAGTCTTTCCTTTGATGTATGAAACTTTGGTTTTTGATGATATTGAAGGATTTGGAAAATTTGGTTGTTGTGGTGAAAATTTCTCTTTGACTTGATTTGATTTCTTCAAATTTGATGAATTATTCGTGAATTTGTCAACATTTGGAAATTTTGATTATTTGCAAATTTTTGCGAATTCTCAAATTTTCTACTGTTGTCATATTTGCGAATATATGAAACTTTATCAACAAAATTTATTTGGTTTTGAAAACTCGAACTTGTGTTAGTGTTTTTATCTTGAAATTTGGACGATGTTTTTGAAATTTGTTGTTTTTCATTATTCACAACTTGCCAAAATATTGCTTTTCTTGCTTGTCTTTTGGAAACATTATTTTCTTTTGAATAAGTTCCAACCATCAATTTGAATTCTTGAGAATTTAATTTCACTTCAACCTTTGATTTTTCAACTTTTTCAAAAGGTTTGTTTGATTTTTCACCTTTAACCACCCATTTTTGTAATGATTTTTGTTTTTGAAACACATAAGAATTTTGAGTTAAATTGTTTTCTACCGTGTTTTGATTTGCGAAGAAACCTTCAGGTGTTGACTTTTGATTATCTTTTTCAACCATTTTATTGAACTCAGGATGAATTTTCTTAGCATTTCCAGTAGTGACAAAAACTTGATTTGGAAAAATAGATTTATCAGTACATACAAAATTTGGATATACCACTGTATTGGTTTCCAAATAATGTGCGCCTTTGTCATTTAAAACTTTGTCAAATTCTTTTGTGTTTTCAAACACTTGATTAACCACAACCCTTTGATGTGTTTCAGTTGAATTTTGCTTTTCTTCTTTATTTTCATTAGTATCATCAGATTTCCAGCTTTCAACTTCCACATTATCAAACTTACAATGTTGCGAAGTTGAAGATTTATCAACTTTATCCTCTACTATTGAATCAACTATTATTTCTTTACCTTTGATCTTAGATGTGATATTAACAATTGGCAATTGAGAACAATCAATCTCTTCTTCTTCTTCAATTTCACTGATTTCACTCACATTATCAGAATTTTCATCAATATCAGCATAATTGAATTGTGAAGTAAGAGTTGAATTTTCGGTTTTCTTTAAGATTTTCACTTGTTCACTTTTTGTCAAACTTTCATTTACAATGTCAACCAACTCATCAGCATTCAGAAATTCATCAATTTTGACAATACCATATGAATATCTATCATCCGGTATTTTGTCAAATTGAGCAATTGTACTTTCGCAATCATAAGAAACAACATCAACTTTTTCACGCTCATACTCATGAAAAGGTAAAAGTTTCCTATGTTGTTCTTTGCTAATATCAGAAGAATGATGTAAAGCAGTTAATTTTGCATACAACCTTTTTGCTGAATTACAATAGATGTTTCTTTGTGCTAGTAACAATCTAACATCATTCGAAAGATTATTCCTATGACAATCTATGTTTTTGATTTGCAATTCTAATTTTTCTACCCTGCTCTTCTTTATTTCTAATTCCCTTTGTGTCTCACTAAGTTGCACATTCAATTTCTTAGCTTCATTACTAGCAGACACAATAACATAATCAAAATAAGCCACAGTATCACCAAAAGAAACAATTTTAGCATCATAAGCAGACAAAGGAATATTAAAAGATTCAAGAATTGCACATACCTTGGTTGTCATAGGAGATTTGTCTGTGGATTTAGACATAAAACATTTCCCAGAAATGTTCTCTTCGCAGTCCTCAAAACTTGCGAACATAGCTCCATGTGTTGGATGTCTCATTTCTTCATCATCAGAGCCTGAAGACCAGATCTGATACGTTCCACTTTCTTCTTCATCCGATTCTCCCTTAGCAACCAAAGACACTCCTTTGTTCTTTGCCCTTAACTCTTCAATTTTTTTAGAATAATAAGCTTCATCTTTGACTTTTTCTTTCTTTTCTTCTTTCTTTCGCAACATGCAATCAGCTGCGAAATGATTCACACCATTACAGTAGTGGCAATAAATTCCCGAATCACCCTTTAACTTTTTCTCTTCATTCGCATTCTTCTGTTTTCCATCTGTTTTCTCCATTTTCTTCTTCTCTTCTCCTCTAGTTCTTGTTACTTCACTTTTCACATCACTATTCTTTCCTTTCGGATTAAAAGGCTTTTTGAAAAACTTTTTAACTTTGTTGTTTGAATAGTATGCTACTGCTTCATCATTAGAGTTCATCAAAAATCCTTCTATATCAGAACCATCTTTTTCATCAGTGTCTGTTACTTTTGAAACAAGAGCCAAAGGACCACCATTAGCTTGTTTTGATTCTTCATACATTTCTGTGACCTCACATTCATGTGTTTTCAGTTGATTTTAAAGATCATTCAATGTGGTTGTATCAAAACACTGTTGATTCTTTATCATCATCCTTACACCGCGCCATTATTTGCGAAGACTCATAATGAAAGTGAGATTGAACTCCATGGTAGATCTAGTAATTCCATACCTGTTGCAGCGAAACATAAGCTCATTCAGACGATCATAACAACTTTCTAAAGTTTCTGAATCCTTTTGTCTGAATTCCTTCAGTTCAACGAGACACTGCTTCACAGAGTTGATCTTCGTCTTTTCACTTCCTTGATATTTTTCTTTTAGATTATTCTAGATCTCTTTAGCTGTTTTACAACTATGAATGTAATTGTAAACCACAGGAGGTAGAGCACCTCTTAGTTCTCTCATGCATCTCTTTTCATTTTTCTTTAATCGATTGCGTTGTTCTTCAACATCAGTAGACGCAGCAGATGATCTAATTGGTTGAACATTAGCAGGAGCTATTACTGTTCCATTAATACACTTCCAAAGTTCTGCATCAATTCCATTTAAGAAATCTTCCATTCTATCAGCCCACTGATCATAGTATTCTGGAATTAACATCGGAATTTTGGTTGATGAACCAAGCAAGTGAGAGAAAGAAGTCATTGAATTCATGTTGAAGTTCGCCATTGATGAACACAGAAAATATCTGAAAACTTGAAAACTTGATGAATTTCAGAATTTATCAAACGAATTGATCACAAATCACTAATCGATTACTCGAATTAATAATTCAAATGCAGAATCAATTCAAATATGAAGATCAAAAGTGATTTTCAAAATCAAAAATGCGCGGAAAATTTTGAGTAAATTTGTAACTCAAAAAGCAATTGATTCTTATACGAAAATCAGATCTAAGCAGTTTGAATCCTGCTCTGATACCAATTGTAGAGAATTGTTATCAAGAATATAGAACATAAAAGATAGATTTGAATGAATTAAGATGAAGAACACAGAGAGTAAATATTAATCAGATCTTATATTGATAAAGTCTGATTACAAAGTTAAGCAGAAGTGAGCTCAAGCATTGTACTACAATTTCTAGCCTAAGTCCCTATTTATAGGGAACCATCAAAAAGTATACTAAGTCTATACATTTTATCTTCGCATAAGAATGAATTAGTAAAATAACATAAAATGTGAAACTATACAAAACACTCTATTCGACTTTTACAATATACATCAACAGGTCCAACTCCACTTTTCTCTCAAACTTTCTCTATCAAATTCGAGATTCAAGGCTGATTATCAAGCTTTCTCACACTCTTGGTAAATATAATTGATCCTCTCTATGGTTATTTCACTTCCCTCTACTCCAATCATGGATTTCTTATACAAATTACATCATTTTGGTGTTAGATTCTCGATAATCTTCAAGGCATCTTCAAGTGTTCTTGAGTTGAACACTTCCGTAATCCAACATTCATCCACTAAAATCACTCAAGGTGAGTTCATAACCCTACATTTTCATGTTTTCTCAAGTTTTTAGGGGGGGGGGGGGGAATACAAGTTAAAACACCAAGAACATAACTAAACTTTTCTAATAGCCTTCATCAGAAAAGTTCAACTCCATTCACAGACTGTTTTGGATAACTTAAACATTTTAGTTTTCAAAATTGTTTTAGTTGCAAGTAGTTCCACTTCTTATCTTTAAAATGACTACTTGCACATTTCGAAAGGAATTTGCTACAATTTATTGTGATTTTTACAAAACAGCCTATCTTTTCAAACACAAATCCGGACCAGTCTGTAAATATGAGTATATTAATACAAGTTAAAGGCTTCCAAAAATCATGATAAAAATTATGAGTAAACTATAATCATTTTAGGAACTCTTAGAATTTACGGATCTAGTTTTTGACTTCGTATGATTTTTCTATGATTTTTCTAAAACAGTGCAGAAAGGTTAAGGAATTAGTTAACAGCTTCTAACTATCAAAACACTTTGTAACATGTTGAGCAAAGTGTTAAGTCTTTGATGACTTCATATATTACATGTATTTCTTGTTATGATATATTTATATAATAGGTAATTACTTACTGAATTTATAAGAATCCTCCATAATAATCATTAGTACAAAACAAAGCAAGTTAAACATAGCTATATTGTACAATACATTTGACTTACATGGAAAGGGTTCTTGTACACCACAAATAAACATACTAAACTATAATGAGTATAGTTAGGTTGCATATACATTTCAAACATTTTAATAAACTATAATAGTTATAGTTTATGATCATTTACATAACACACTCGTACAAAAAGAAAGGGTACAAATACAAAGTGTCGGGTTTATATACAAAAAGGGGGTACAAATACAAAGTACCGGGTTTTTATACAAAAAGGGGTACAAATACAAAGTGCCGGGTTTATATACAAAAACGGGTACAAATACAAAGTGCCAGGTTTATATACAAAAAGGGGTACAAATAAAAAGTGTCGGTTTTTATCCAAAAAGGGGTACAAATACGAAGTGTCGGGTTTATACACAACAAGGGGTACAAATACAAAGTACCGGGTTTTTATGCAAAAAGGGGTACAAATACAAAGTGTCGGGTCTTTATACAAAAAGGGGGTACCAATACAAAGTACCAGGTTCACTTGAAATAGTTATTATGATATTAAAGCTATATTTCATCTAGAATTGTTAGACTTCAACTATAATCGCTGAGCGTATAAGTTTGAGTCATATAAGAATTTAGTCTCGATTGGCTTAGAATTGGTGGGGCCCGCCTCATCTCCTGTTCCTCGTTGGGTTGTGGACCTAGGGTAGACCCACTATATTCAACGTTTTATCTAATTTAAACCTTATATAACTTATATACGTTGGACGATTATAGGAGAATGCTACGGGTCATTCTAGGGTCATTAATACATCATATAGGAATATTCTGTTCACACCTAACTAAGAAAATATTGGATTTTATGGAAATCAAACTCTACCGATTTTACAAAGAAACGTTTTTCTACTTCAAACAAAACTCTTATGAACTCACCAACTTAATTGTTGACACTTTTTCAAAACTACTTGTATTCTCAGGAAATCAATGAAACAGGAAAACTTCAGGGCTTTGAGGATGGGATGTTAAACCGTCAACAATTTACTTTTGTCATCATAATGTAATTGATGTTGAAACATGTAAACATATACTTTGGTGTAACTTTTTCAATTATATTTATGATGGTTGTATTTACTTTGAGCACTATTATACACGTTGTTGTGATACTGTACATGAAGTCCTCCACCCCGGACGTTTCCGCCATCCTTGGTTTGGGGGTGTGACACAACGATACGTGTAGCACTTCCTAAAGTTGAATGAAAACTTTAAAGAGGAATTGGCTATTAATATAGTTTTGAACTCATTACCCAGTTGTTATGATCAGTTTATCTTAACTTATCATCTGAACAACCAATAGACAACATTGGCTCAACTTCAGAAACTCATGCAAACTGTTGAAGCAGGAATGAAGGGAAAATGTGTTGCCTCCACTCCTGCTGCTGCTCCAGTCTTGGTCATTGGATAACGAAATGGGAAGAAAAGGAAAGTTCCTCCCATGTAGAATTGGAATGGGAAGTACGAAGCCAGGTCATCAAGCAATGGACAAAAAGGAAAGGCCAGTTCTGATGCTCCCCCTACCTCTGATCCTAAAGAGGCTACTTGTAACATCCCAAAACACGAGCCAAAAGTTTTTTGTTTAATAATTACTAAAAACATCATGTCAATATCATAAAATAAAACTCATATGTCAATATCTCAAAACCATAGGAAAGTATCACGAGAAAACTGTATCAAGACCGAAGTCCTGAAACTACATCGGACTGAAGTCCAGAACTAACCAGGGCCTTGCCCTCTGCATTGGACCAAAGTCTAGGACTAACTGCATTAGATCGAAGTCCAGAACTGACTACGACCTTGTCCCCTGCATCAGACCGAAGTCTGGAACTAACTGCATCGGACAGAAGTCCGGAAACTAACTAAGCATAACATAGCATAGCATAAACATATCAACTAGCATAAACACATAAACTGCATACTGCATCGGGTCGTAGCCCGGAACACATAACACATAAACACTGTCTGAGCCACGGAGGCATCAAACATTCTAACTACTACATCGGACTAAGGTCCGGTAACTACTACTAATTAAACGGGATGACAATGTGGCCTTAGACCCGTTCTTACTAGATGAAAACTCACCTCGTGATGTTGACTGCTGAACTCCTCAATGAGAAATCCCTAACTGCTTCTCCGACTGCTTCCCAGCTATCATGGGAAATAAAATACTAAATCAGAATAGGGTTTCCTCTATGGGTAAAATGACCATTTTACCCCTACTATGGTGTGGGTCACAAACATGGCCCAAATCCTTAATTCCTTCTAAGTCCATCCATGGCCCCACTATAGGCCCACTAATGGCCCAATTTTCTATATTGGGCCTAGAACCCTTTTATTGGGCCTTACACAAGCCCAAAACTAAATCCTTGGTCCTTAGCAACTGAATTCTGATGGGCCATAAAGGCCCAAGGACCCTAAGCCTGAAACCCAGCCCACACCGATGCCCAACACTCGAAACCCAAACTGGCAGCGTAAGCGGGGGTGTACACCAAGGTACGCTGAGCGTACTGGCTGCTAGCTTATACGTGGTACGTACTTCCTTTTACGCCCACCGTACAGCTATGTTAAGCCAACATCTCATTAAGTGCTTAATAATCCGATCCAAAAGCTACAAATCCAGATCCTAAGCTTATTCCATGACTTAATCCATAAAGTTGCTTAGTTGATGGCTTACAAGTCTCATAAAGGCTCAAAATTACACAAATAACATTCTAATTCCATAAAGCTAACTAGATCTCATGCATGATTCCATATAAGTCACAAAGATCGAAACTTTACTGCTATGGGACACTTGAGCTTCAAGGATAGCAATCCTAAGCTCCAAAAACGAAGTTGCAAGATAAAGGTCCTTTCTTTGGTCCCAAAAGCTCCAAACTTCCAAAAACTCCTAGATCTAAACTTACAAGAGGAAAGTTGGAAGCTTTATACCTCTTTTAAATGCCAAATGAAGGAATGATCCCAGATCTACGAGCTCAAGGTGCTCAAGTTCTTCTTCTTCCACTTCTCTTCTTCTTCTTCTTCACAAAAATAAGCTCAAAGATCAAACACACATAAGCAAGGAGCTAAGGGGAGAACTAGGGTTTCTCTGGAGTGAATGATAAGTGAGGAGGCAAAATGGGAGGCTATAATGGGGTTTAAATACGCCTCAGCACTTAAAATTAGGGTTTGCCACCTAGTCGCGTACGTTAGGCGTACCATAAGGTATGCTGCGCGTACGCTCAGCCTCGTCACGTTTCATTTAAGTAGTAAGCCCAACGTACAAGGGGTTTACGCTCCGCTTACATCTTATGGGTTGCTTACACCTCGGCCCAAAATAAAAGCCCACTCTCAAGAACAATTCAATTATAGCCCAAAATAAACTGAAGAATTAAATAAATTTATACCTCGGAAGATCAGTACAAATCTCCCACACTTGAATCAGACTTTGTCCTCGAAGGTTGTTGCTACTGAATCTAAAAATAACTCCGGGTAATGCTCCTGCATCTCCTCCTTTGATTCCCACGTCCACTTTGAAACCTTCCGGTGCTGCCACTACACCTTCACTAGCTGAATTACCTTGTTCTTCAAGGTCTTTGTTTTCTGGTCCAGAATCGCAACCGGTCTCTCAATATAATTCAGGATGCTATCAACCTGAATGTCCTCTAAAGGAACAACTACTGACTCATCCACCAAACACTTCCTCAACTGGGAAACATGGAAAGTGTTATGGATCTGGATAAGCTCTGCCGGAAGATCCAACCGATAAGCAACCCGACCCACCCGGGCCAAAACCCTAAAAGGACCAATGAACCTGGGGCTCAGCTTGCCCCTCTTCCAAAACTTGATGACACCCTTCCAGGGTGATACCTTAAGGAGGACCATGTCGCCTTCCTGAAACTCCAAATCTGACCGCCTCCTGTCTTCATAACTCTTCTGCCGACTCTGCACAGTCTGCAACCTACTATGTACCTGCTGGATCAACTCTGTTGTCTTGAGCACCACTTTGGTGCTTCCAATGACCCACTGACTGACCTCGCCCCAACAAATTGGGGTCATACACTTCCTCCCATAGAGCATCTCGAAGGGAGGGCGGTCAATACTCGCATGGTACCTGTTTTTATACAAAAATTCTGCTAACGGAAGATACGTATCCCAACTGCCACCGAAATCCAGGACATATGCCCGGAGCATGTCCTCAAGGGTCTGAATCGTCCTCTCGCTCTGTCCGTTCGTCTGTGGGTGGAAAGCGGTGCTGAAATGGAGACGAGTACCCATCTCGTCATGAAACCGCTTCCAAAATCTGGAAGTAAAACGGACATATGCCCGGAGCGGATGCTACTGCCTTGCGGATCAGGGCGTCGGCCACTACGTTGGCCTTCCCTGTGGGATAAAGGATCTCACAACCGTAATCCTTCAGCACACCTAACCATCGCCTCCGCCTCATGTTCAGATTCGGCTGGTCCATGAGGTACCTCAAGCTCTTGTGATCCGTGTAAATGGTACAACGGACCCCATAGAGGTAACGTCTCCAAATCTTGAGGGAAAACACCACTTCCCCCAACTCTAAATCATGCGTAGGATAGTTAGCCTCGTGAGGCTTCAACTGTCTTGAGGTGTAAGCTATCACACGACCTCACTGCAATAACACTGCTCCCATACCTGCGATCGAAGCATTACAGTAGACTACAAAATCCTCTACTCCCTCTGGTAGGGTAAGAATCGCTGCCTCGCATAATTTCCGCCTGAGGGTCTCGAATGCTGCCTACTGCTCACGCCCCCAGCAAAACACCACCGACTTCTTAGTTAGTCGGGTGAGCGGTATAACTATCTTGGAGAAATCCTGGATGAATCTCCTGTAGTACCCTGCTAAACCTAGGAAGCTCTTATTCACATATGGAGATCTTGGGACTTCCCACTGCATCACCGCTTCTATCTTGGCTGGATCTACCAAAATACCCTTCTGGTTGACGAGATGTCCAAGGAACCGCACCTCGTGCAATCGCACCTCATGCAACCAGAACTCGCACTTGGAGAACTTTGCGAAAAGTCTCTTCCTCCTCAAAATCTCTAGCTCCTCCCTCAGGTGCTCCTCGTGCTGCTCCTGAGTCTTGGAATACACCAACATATCATCTATGAATACTATCACAGACCGATCCAACATCAGCATGCACACGCGGTTCATGAGATCCATGAACGCAACTGGAGCGTTGGTGAGCCCAAACGGCATCACCACGAACTCATAATGACCATACCGGGTCCTGAAAGCAGTGTTCTGCACATCCTCGCCTCTAACTCGCATCTGATGATACCCGGAGCGTAAACCGATCTTCGAAAACCAAGACGCTCCCTGCAGCTGATCAAACAAATCATCTATCCTTGAAAGTGGGTAACGATTCTTCAATATTACCTTATTCAGCTCCCGGTAATCTATACACATACGGTGCGACCCATTCTTTTTCTTCACAAACAAAATTGGTGCACCCCAAGGCGAACTGCTCGGCCTGATAAAACCCTTGTCTAGCAGCTCTTGCAGCTGCGTAGATAACTCCTGCATCTCTGGGGGGAGCCAACCGATATGATACCTTGGCTATTAGAGCCGCACCAGGGATCAGGTCAATCCTAAACTCAACCTGCCTCTCGGGAGGTATTCCATGCAATTCTTCTGAAAATACATCCGGGTAGTCTCGCATTACCAGAACAATATGAACCGTCATCCTGCCCTTCTCCCAAGCATCTATAACATAGGAAACATAACCGACGCAACCCTGCTGGAAATAGCGCCTCGCTCTCACCACTGAACACAAAATTGGTCCATGTTGTGGTTTCTCACCTTGAATCACTAACTCTTCCCCACTGGTAGTGCGAACCCTTACCAACTATAGCTCACAATCTATCACAGCCCCATTGGGACTCAGCCAATCCATGCCCACTATGACTTTATTCCCTCGCAGGGGAATACGCACCAAGTCCACCAGAAACAGCTCATCGAACAACTGTAGAGAACATCCTCTGTATATTCTTGCCACCCTAACGGTCCTTTCGGCTGTTATCTCAACCTCAAGTGGATAATCTAGCTCCCCCGGAGCTCTACTAAACCTCTTGCTAAGCGCAAGTGAAACAAACGATCGGGTAGCCCCCGAATCAAACAATACTGTAACTGATATGCCGTTCACGGAGAACAACCCTATACAAAACATATAACCATAAGAAACAATCAATAATAAATGCAGAGGTAAGGAGAAAAATACATAACCATCACCACGTCAGTAGTCGCTCGCGCCTCCTCTGCTGTCAGCTGAAAAGCCCTACTCTTTGCCACTGGCATCTCAGCTCGGCCCTGATGGCCATCTGTAATCCTCAAAGTAGCAGGAGCAGGTGCAGACACCTTCCTTGCAGCAACTAAACTCGGACACTGGGAAGTTTTATGTCCCCTTTGATTGCAATGGAAGCAAATCAGATCTGATGCCGCAATGGCGGTAGTAGTGGTTGTACAATCTCTACTCATATGCCCAGTCCGACCGCACTTGTAGCAGCCCGCACTCTCTGCCTTGCACGCCCTATCGTGCAATCTCCCACACTTGCCACACTGAGCATGGCTTTGCTGACTCCTAGCTCTGTGATCTGAACCCTTGGGCTTTTTGCCCGCACTCCCTATACCTGGAGCCGCCTCCAGCTTCCTCTTTTTCTTCGTCTCAAGGTCAATCTCTCTCTCTCTCTCTCTCTCTCTCTCTCTCTCTCTCGCCCTAGCAATCATGTCATCCAGCGTTTTACAGATGGACCGGCTCACAAACTGGCGGATATCGCTCCGCAACATCTCATGATAACGAGCCTTCTTCATTTCCTCATCAGCAGCATACTCAGGAACAAGAAGAGCCCTCTCCCTGAACTTGGCGGTAATCTCCTCCACTGTCTTTGTAGTCTGGGTAAGATCCTGAAACTCTCTGGCTAACTGCTGCACCTTAATGACCGGTGCAAACTCAGCTCTGAACCTGGTAGTAAAATCAGTCCATGTCATAGCATCCAAAGTTGCATCATCTCCAATGGCATGTCCAACCTCCTCCCACCAATCTCGTGCCCTGTCCTTCGGGAGATAGGATGCCAATTTGACCTTGTCCCCCTCGGGACATTTGCTCGTGCGGAAAGTGTTGGCCACATCCGCTAACCATCTAGTACTCGCTATGGGGTCCCGCGCCTCATGATAATCCGGAGCTCCGCATGCCCGGAACTCCCTAAAAGTAAGCGTGCGTGACCCCATCATGGCCACCACCTCAGCACGAAAAGTGCTCAACCTCTTGTCCATCAACTCTAAGATACCCTCCTTGATCGAACCGAAGATCACAGGAGTCTGCTCAAGTATGGTGCGAGAAATCTCTGAAGAGAGAAACTCCCTAGTCTGCTCATCCAACTGCCCGACCTCCGGACCTAATCCTGATCCCCCTCCGGCACCTGAACTGTCGACTACTGGTCTAGGGCGTCATACCACCATTCTGAAACACAACATAATAAACGTCAGGAAAACTGATATATCTCGAGGAATCACTACTACCACAAGTTTCCTGGTCTCATCTTAGCTTTCCTCGATTCGAGTACAGATCCTCTACTTTCAGTAGTACGGGCCCATACTACCTTCCACATCTATCCGTACTTTCCTCAAGTATTGCCTTGACTCCACCAAGTCACTATTATTGCTAATAATCTCTTCTACTCCCATCCTAGGCTTGCCCTAGGGAAATATCTGACTCTACCCAATCCAATCCTCAGCTGCTGAAAGCCCCCTTGTGATGCCAATTAGCCATCACCTGAATACCATCACATGCGGTGAGGCTCAGATAATCCTTCGAATAAAAGACTTGTCCCTACAACGGTGACACTCAAACAAGAGCTGCACAATAGGGCCAAATCTAGCACTCTGAGATTATTCAACCCTGTTCACATGTGATGTGACGTATTCACCTAATGGGTAACTCCCATCACTCAGAGTCCCACAAAGCAGAAAGCAAGCAACATTCAGACACAGGTGACTACTCAAGCAATTCTATCCTCTCAACAAGAAACTGTACTAGCATACAATGCTAAGCTCATACTATCAGGCATAACCTAAACATGCTATCGTTCTGCTGTATACTCAAAACTAGGATGCAATTTCTCATAAACCTGAAACACATATAGCAGGCACATAAGGCATCCTCCTAGATCCTTAGTCCTATTCTAGCATGTTATTCTACTGAAACTGAAATAGATAATCATAATATAACTTGTATGGTAATTTGGGAGTACTTACTTGAGCTCGGCTGATCGCATGCACCACACCCTTTTCCTTTTATAAAAACTCTTCTTCTTTTTAAGTTCTTTTTCAAAATCCTTTTCAAAAACATTTTTCTTTTGAAAATCTTTATCGTTTCCTTAGTTTGAGTTCAGATACACCCATAAGTGTATCCGAATCCCTCAAAGCAAGGTTCTGATACCGACTTGTAACATCCCAAAATACGACGCAAAAATTTTTTGTTTAATAATTACTAAAAACATCATGTCAATATCATAAAATAAAACGCATATGTCAATATCTCAAAACCATAGCAAAGTACCACGAGAAAACTGTATCAAGACTGTATCAAATCACATCTATGAAAAGCTAAAACAACTCCGAGGACAAACTGAAGTTGTAGTGTGTGCGATGCCATCAACCCGAGCTCTTCCCTTTACTTGCAGAAGTACCTGAAACCAAAACTGAAACTATAAGCACAAAGCTTAGTGAGATCCCCCAAACTACCACATACCATACAATAACATATAACACATACTAGGCCTTGCCCACTGCATCGGACCAAAGTCCGGAAACTGCATCGGACCGACGTCCGGAACTAACCAGGGCCTTGCCCTCTGCATCGGACTGATGTCCGGGACTAACTGCATCGGATCGAAGTCCAGAACTGACTGGGACCTTGTCCCCTGCATCGTGCCGAAGTCTGAAAAACTAACTGAACATAATATAGCATAGCATAAACATATCAACTAGCATGAACACATAAACTGCATACTGTATCGGGTCATAGCCCGGAACACATAACACATAAACACTGTCTGAGCCGAGAAGGCATCAAGCATTCTAACTACTACATCGGACTAAGGTCCGGTAACTACTACTAATTAAACGGGACGACATTGTGGCCTTAGACCCGTTCCTACTGGATGAAAACTCACCTCGTGATGCTGACTGCTGAACTCCTCAATGAGAAATCCCTAACTGCTTCTCCGGCTGCTTCCCAGCTATCATGGGAAATAAAATACTAAATTAGAATAGGGTTTCCTCTATGGGTAAAATGACCATTTTACCCCTACTATGGTGTGGGTCACAAACATGGCCCAAATCCGTAATTCCTTCTAAGTCCATCCATGGCCCCACTAATGGCCTAATTTGCTATATTGGGCCTAGAACCCTTTTATTGGGCCTTACACAAGTCCAAAACTAAATCCTTGGTCCTTAGCAACTGAATTCTGATGGGCCATAAAGGCCCAAGGACCCTAAGCCTGAAACCCAGCCCACACCAAGGCCCAACACTCGAAGCCCAAACTGGTAGCGTAAGCGGGGGCGTACACCAAGGTACGCTGAGCGTACTGGCTGCTAGCTTGTACGTGGTGCGTACTTCCTTTTGCGCCCACCGTATAGCTATGTTAAGCCAACATCTCATTAAGTGCTTAATAATCCGATCCAAAAGCTACAAATCCAGATCCTAAGCTTATTCCATGACTTAAGCCATAAAGTTACTTACTTGATGGCTTACAAGTCTCATAAAGGCTCAAACTTTCACAAATAACATTCTACTTCCATAAAGCTAACTACATCTCGTGCATGGTTCCATATAAGCCACAAAGATCGAAACTTTACTGCTATGGGACACTTGAGCTTCAAGGATAGCAATCCTAAGCTCCAAAAACGAAGTTGCAAGATAAAGGTCCTTTCTTTGGTCCTAAAAGGTCCAAACTTCCAAAAACTCCTAGATCTAAACTTACAAGAGGAAAGTTGGAAGCTTTATACCTCTTTTGAATGCCAAATGAAGGAATGATCCCACATCTACGAGCTCAAGGTGCTCAAGTTCTTCTTCTTCCACTTCTCTTCTTCTTCTTCACAAAAATAAGCTCAAAGATCAAACACACATAAGTAAGGAGCTAAGGGGAGAACTAGGGTTTCTTTGGAGTGAATGATAAGTGAGGAGGCCAAATGGGAGGCTATAATGGGGTTTAAATATGCCTCAACACTTAAAATTAGGGTTTGCCACGTGGTCGCGTACGTTAGGCGTACCATAAGGTAAGCTGTGCGTACACTCAGCCTCGCCGCGTTTCATTTAAGCAGTACGCCCAACGTACAAGGGGTTTACGCTCCGCGTACAGCTTATGGGCTTCTTACACCTCGGCCCAACAAAAAAGCCCACTCTCAAGAACAATTCAATTATAGCCCAAAATAAACTGAAGAATTAAATAAATTTATACCTCGGAAACGATCGTTACACTACTTGCGTTTACTACCACGAGAAAAGGAATTGGAAACGAAGTTGCCTGAATTACTTGCAAGATATAAAGGATGGTAAAGTGAAGGCAACCTCAACATATATTTACACTATCTTATCTAAAAACTCATCATATTCTCATTCTTTGGTCCTTGATACAAAATGTGGCTTTCACATTTGTTCAGATTTATAGGGGCTAAGAAGAAGTGAGGATGTAGAGCATCGAAAGATGAACTTGATCTAGGGAAATAAGAAATCTTCACATGTTACCAAATCGGAGTTTATAACTTAGTGCTTAGTAGTGGGTTAGGTTTGGATTAGATAAACCGTTGCTATTTTTCAGAGATGACACGCAACATCATTTCATTTCATGCTTTATTTAAAAAAAAGTTTTATATATTCTTTCAATGATGAAATTGATCTTTTAAAAATGGTGTTTATATATATATATATATATATATATATATATATATATATATATATATATATATATATATATATATATATATATATATATTCATTCTTAAGGTTTGTCTGTTTGTAGAGGTTAACCTAGCTACTAGATGTGTACAATTTATATTTTATGTCTCTTAAATTTGGTAAATATATTTCGCAAATATTATTCTTCTGTTAAAAAACTTTGTAAAATATAACAATGTACTTGAAAGTAGGATGTTATCGTAAACACGTCACCAAATGTACATTGCTCTAATGCATTGAAACTGCCATCATGAGGATAACAGGTTCCTTTCGATGGGAAACTTAAAGAATCTGTTGTGGCAAGTATATTACGTTTGTTGTTTGGCCAAATGCCTAGGAACCACTATCACGAGTATAAATGTTGGTTTCTTGGAACTATATTTTCTAGTATAGCAAGTTTGATCGTTTACAATATAAAATATTACCAGAACATATATCAGAGGGTATATGACATGTCACAAGTATATCAGGTTACGGAATAAGGACTCTATCATATATCTATATATATATATATATATATATATATATATATATATATATATATATATATATATATATATATATCAACTGACAACGGTCATCAATAATTTCTCATCTGATTACATGGGTTCTGCCCAACAAAGGCTTTATGATCTGTTCCTTGGTAGCTCCTGCCTTCTACGTTCATTTACAATTTTGATCCAGTTCAAGTGTGTACTTGTGTACCAGAGATAATGTAAATATATACCTTTTAATTATATGAGAATTACGTTCCTGTAATTTTACAATCTTGTTCTTCCTCCTCAATAATCTTAATATACTACAAGAATAAACACCTATAGGGACGAGTTCTATAGGGAAGACATTAGTCGTGGCTATAAAGGTGACCAATTTTTATTGACTTTTTAAGATAGATGGACAACTTGTTGTCTCAACATGTTTAACGGGAAAAATGAGGGGTTCGCGCGTTCTTTAAACATCTATAGAGACGACATACATGTTAAGCGGGAAAAATGAGGGGTTGGTGCGTTCTTTAAACATCTATAGAGACAACATATCGCTCTAACAAATAACAAAAATTGAAAATAACATATTTTTTTAATCTTTTAATGAAAATAAAACGTTTGGGGGTAAATAGCTTTCTATGCACAAAATATATATATTTTTAATCGATTTAGTTGGAAAATTGGAAACGATGTCATTTGTTTGTGGCTATAGGGATGACAGATCGACCCCATAGGGTTATGATCTTAGGATCCCTTCCCGTTTGGTCGCCTCCGATCTCGGATTCTCTGTCGATTAGCTTGTCTCAGGGTTCATCTTCCCCTTTTCACCTAGTGTTTAACTTAACCCTGTAACACCAGTTGATTAACGCCTCCATCTTCATTTATCGTTCGTTCAAGGCTCTTAGAACTCAAGCAAATCTCCATTTCAGGTTCGATCAAGTTCATTCGCATCTCCATTTTTCTATTGTTTTGTTCCTTCTTCTCCATCCCTAACTTGTGATTTTTCTATGGTTTCACAATTGCTCTCTCAAAAGGCGATTTGCTCACATCGATTAGCAAATCTGCATTACAGTTTCATGTTCCTCACCATAGCTTTATGCGATTAACAGGTATTTTGCCTTCAACGTAATCTATAATCTACTACCCTTGCTACTGTGATAATTTGCTTTCAGTTGAAACACGGGTACTTGTTGCCTAGTCTCACATGTTACAGTATGGATTTCCATTATGTTTTCCACTAGATCAGACAGGCTCTACTCGGTCGGTTGCTAATCATGTTGCCAATCTGCTCTTCTTGCTAGCCTCCCCCTTGCTACCCTGATGTTTGATATTGTTTTGTATGTTAAGATCGACTAGCATCTTTATGATAATAAGAACAATACTCCTTTAAGAAGTGAATACACTCAACCTAGCACACTTGCATACTTCATAGATGCCCCCTTCTTGGAATTCAGAAAAAAAAAAAAAACAACAACCAGCTAAACCTTTACAAATCGGAGGGACTCCATCTGAATCAGTTCCACTTCCACCACCGGAATCTGCAGCTACTACAGTCACAGATTCAGGGTTGATGCTGTGGTTGAGGCAACTAAACCTCCAATTCTACTCCACAATTTTCTTTCTTTCTTTTCTATTGAGTTGCCAAATTTTCGCCTTCTTTACCCATTGACACATGAAACAACTTTTGGATGCCCACTAAAAATATGCAAGGGTTGGTTTAATGTATTCCTATTGATTGGAGGTAAAGTGTAATGTATATTAGTTTACTGTTTAGGGAGGAGTGTAATGTATATTAGTTTACTGTTTAGGGAGGTAAGAGTCTTTAGATTGGATTTTGTATGTGGAGCCATAATTTAGAATTATACTAATAGCATCATAGACTTATGCTCAGTTGAATGTTTCCCAACATCCTTTGGGTTCTATTGTATTTCTTCATGATTTCTATTGCTGATTTGATCATGATTGCTATATATTGTTTCTAATCATCAATTACTTAAAAAGTGCCAACAAATCATATACATCCCCAATAAGTGACAGCAAGTATCATGTTCAAATTATGCACACTATTGTTAAGAGAGGTAAAAAGAAAATACTGACCCTAAGCCACCTGAAAAAATAAACCTCTTAACTACGAAGAGATGCATGAGGGACAGCAGGAAAACAAAATTCATCCACAGCCTGATTGTTAACTCTGCCAGCTGGCACTGCATGTCCACTTGGAGCTCCAGGCAGATTAAGTTCTTCATTCAGTTCAGGCTCATTATCAGGTTGAAGATATGAAGGCACCACACTGTAACTTCTACCAAGATATTCTTATATCTCATTGCTTATATCCATCATGTCCATCATTTCATCTTGCAAATTATCAATGTATTGAATCTTCACACTCTTCATCATTCCTTTCAGCTCTTTGTTTGCTGATTTCAAAGCTGTCATTGTTTGTTGAGCATCTTTAATCGCTTCTGAAGCAAATGCAACTTGATCCAGGTTGTTCTGAAGCAAAGCTGTCATTCTTTTTTGTTTAAGAACTCTCATTGCTCGAGCCTTAACAGCTTCTTGAGCGGGACCTGGTCTGGTCTTTTTAAGTAATTGATGCTTTATTCAGTTTCTAATTGGGACTCTTTTTCTAATCGGCTGCCCTTTACTTGAAGTCATGAGCAACCCACATGCTTTAAATCAACCATCAGGTTTCATTTCTTTTTGAGTAAATTACTGAAATGGTCCCTATGTTTTGGTCAAAATTACACGTTTGGTCCCTAACCTTTTTTGTGCACTCGGATCGTCCCTGTGGTTTGATTTTGTTGCGTTTTTCGTCCCTTACATACATAAAGTTAGGGACGAAACATGCAATTTTGACCAAACCATAGGGATGAAAAACGCAACAAAATCAAACCACAGGGACGATCCGAGTGCAAAAAAAAAAGTTAGGAACCAAACGTGTAATTTTAACCAAACCATAGGGACCATTTCAGTAATTTACTCTTTCTTTTTTTGTTTTAAAACAATTAATTCATAAAAAGGCTAGTGGTAGTTCATAAAAAAACCCCGTGAGTGACCAACTTTTCAAATTACAAGATCCTGACCCTGAAAGATTAGGTATTCTTTTATCAATTAGTTCATAAAAATATTGTTTTTATGTGGATTATTGAAATTGGGTTTTAAGATTTGGACAAAAAAGCCACCTGCTTGATCATAGTAACAGCTGTTGTTCCACTGCAGAAGCAATCAATAGATGGATGGTTCTTGAGTTCTTTGTGAATTAACTTGAAAGATTTGAGTATAGACTTTTTAAGGGGCAAATACTTTTCTGGGATTGTTTCTTTTTCTTCAACATCTGATTGTTCTCACCAATATTTTTCAAATAGTTCCTCTTCAGGTATGCTTTCATTGGTATTCATGTTCTCATTATCAGAAATCTGAGTGGATAAGAGAACAGGAAGTGAGTCACAAACTTTCTTAACAATGTCCATCAAATACTCCACAGAAGACTGCATCACTATTTGAGTTGAATTTCTGAATTACAAATGTTCCAAAAGTATTCTCATGATCATAAATTGATTCAAAAAACATTTAGAACCAAAAAAAAAAAATGAAATCTCTTTGCATGGAGCAGATTCCTTAGCCTTCTGGAATACAACTAATCCATTCTTCACCTCCCACTTAGATAATTTTTTCTAAGTTTATATTTTTACTTTGATAGGACTTAATTGGGTTATTTTTTCTAAGTTTCTGTTTTTGTAGATTCTTGGTACAGGGTTTATTTTTAGGATAGAGTTTACAGATAACAAGTCACCAAACGGGGTAAGATTCCAATCATTTAACTTAAAGAAAAATCCAAATTTAAAGATTCATTTGCTTGTATAATCTGATTATTTAAGGGTTGTATAATCAATTTCATATTATCGCAAGGCAGAGTAAATTACAAATTTGGTCCCTGTGCTTAACTCAAAATGACAAGTTTGCATTTCATTGTGGATTTAGTTCGTGTGACAATGATATGTAAAAAATTGGACAAAACTTGAGATTTTGAGAGCATAGGACCAAATCCAAACACCACATAAATAATCTCTCCAGATTTTGTTACTAAATATGGAATGCTTTTGCCATATGGTGTTGGAAGTTAACTTTGTCGCTATAACAATGCTACATTGAATTTCCAATATTGCCCTCATTCGATGAGGAAAAAGGAAGGAGAAATATTACATTCAAAGGGCATTTATGGTAGCGATGGCAACTTTAAACAACATATGCTTTCTACTAAAGTAAAGCATACAAGAATCTACGAGGTTGGAGCATTTTGTGGAGAAGAACATTCTATACTATAAGAAAAAGCACAACTTAATAGAGAAAAGATGGTTTCCCTTTAATTCATAACTATTTACAAATCAATTTGTCCTAGTTTATTTTTTCCTTCCATCCCCCCAATTGTGTCATCATTTTCAGAATTTTTTTTATCCATTCGCCGCTTGAGGCATGATTCTTTTAGCTTTAGGATTTAATGCAACAAGTAAATGACTATTTTACCCTTTTGTTTAAAAGTGATTGCTGAATAACAAATGACTGTTCAATTTAGAAATTGTTAGAAATTAAAATTAAAAACCTAAGCCATTAAGATGGACGATATGTATTTTAAGTTAAAATTAAAAAAATAAAAAGAATACAAACAAATGTAACAATGTTGTTTCATTTTAAGACTATCAGGAAAGTGGAGAGTATGGATTTGTTCAAGGGCTTTTTGGGTAAATTTAATCATTTTAATCAGAATATTTTATAATCAATGCGTTTTAACCTCTTGATTTTATTTTTTTTTCAGTATTTTCTAACTTGAACATGTGATGTGTTTTATGTGTTTCACAACCACATAAAAGAGGTAAATCTATACACCTCTATTGATTATTGTAACGACCCAATTTTCATCCCAGGAAATTTCGTTCGAAAACATTACTTTAGAAAACATTAGCAATTAAAAACATTATTTGATCAAACCATAACATAACGTCAACCATGTCTAAAAGCCAAACCATACAACCCATCAAAATATCAGAGTACAAATCCCAGTGAATTTCGTAAATGCGGAAACCAGAATGTGTGCATGATGTGCCGCTACCGCGCCAGCTCCTTCCCCTTCGGTGAAGAGGTACCTGAAAACAAAACTGTAAAACGTAAGCACAAAGCTTAGTGAGTTCCCCCAACGTACCACATACCATACAAACACATAACATGCCTACTGCCAGGCTATTCTGCGGTGCCTGACTACCCGGTACGGCCATTCTGGGGTGCCGACCTACCCATACAGCCATTCTGAGGTGCCATCCTACCCGTGTCAAGCTATTCTGGGGTGCTGACTACCCATGTCAAGCCATTCTGGGGAGCTGACTACCCATCGGTCCTAACAACCGATCCTCAGGGACCGGTCCCCTCCTACTACCTCTATCGCATAACATAGCAGGCCAACATACAAACATAGCATCACATACTGTCAGACATTTCTGGGGTGTCTGAGTACCCTGCGGTCCTAACAACCGAACTCTACTACTATCGCATATAACGTATCATGCTAGCATATAACATATCAGGTAATAGCAAACCCAGATGATATCACAAAGACAATCATCTATCATACGTCTCCGACTGGTGGGCTGGCATTGTGGTCTTAGACCCACCACTACTGGAAGATAACTCACCTCAAAGTAGCTGTTGAACGGATCAGGAACTGACTAACTGCTGCTGCTACTGCGGAAATCTTCTGGCTGCAATTCCCACAACATACTCCATCAAACACTGCTAACTGTCCTTTGGGTAAAATGACCATTTCACCCCAGGTCTAGCCCTGAGTCCAAGTCAGAGTCAACTTTCAGTTGACCCGACTCGCCGAGTTCCTATCCAAACGATTGTCCTGAGTCCCTGATTCTACTCGTCGAGTTAGGCTATGACTCGATGAGTTCTTCTTCTAAACTGACATTGAAGTTCTTCGTCCTACTCGCCGAGTTGTATGAACAACTCGTCGAGTTCATCTTCGTCCGATGAACACTCATGCTTAGACTCGCCGAGTTGTATGAACAACTCGCCGAGTCTGTTCTTGATCTATGAAGATTACCTTGGACTCGCCGAGCCATGCCATGACTCGCCGAGTCCTACCATGGGTGAGTTCAGCTTCCAACTCACCGAGTCACCCCCTGTGACTCACTGCTCAAACTCGATACAGCATAAAGGGACCAAATTCGGTGACTCGCGAGCAGACTCGCCGAGTCACATGAACGACTCGCCGAGTTATCGCCATGCATCCGTTAAATACACCGATTTGTTCGATTTCAGTCCATGTCATTCATAGATTTGGGATTCTAAGACACGAATCACACGTAAAGTTTCCAACTTTACGTGTAGGTATTCACCAATATGGATTTTAGGGCTCAAAGTGCACCAAAAGGGGTAGATCTAGGGCTTTCATGCAATATGACCCCATAAAGGCATTAGATCCAAGCTCCAGGGACTAAATCATGCCTAGGTCTAAAGGCTAACAACTTATTACAACCCACAACGCACAAACAAGCTTGGGGAATGGCTAAAGAAGGACTTCCATGAAGCTAAAAAAGACTACAAGCTTGAAAATAGAGGGGAAACAAGCTATACCTCAAGGAAAATGTTGAGATGACACAAAGATGCCTGGCCTCCTTCTCCTCTTCTCGATCTACTCTTCTTTCTCCTCAAAATCTTCAAGAACACACCAAAACACTTCAATCTCTAAAGGAAATAAGGGTATAAACGATGTTGGGAGCTCAGAGGGTGAATGGGGGCGAGTTTGGGGCGGAAATGAGGGTTTAAATAGGGTGCAAACCCTTGAAATTTAGGGTTTCATCCAGCAGCGGTGACTCGCCGAGTCGAGGATATGGACTCGCCGAGTCGCCAACTTAAACGTGTCCTGAGTCTCGTCCCTACTTGGTGAGTCGGACCTATGACTCGCCGAGTCCAAGGCTAAAATGGGAAATACTCAAATAAAATTTAAATACCAGGAACCAGGTGCTACAAATCTCCCCCACTTATTTTAGACTTCGTCCTCGAAGTCTGCTGCTCGATCCTGAAACAGCTCGGGGTAATGCTCCATCATCTCGTCCATCGGCTCCAAAGTCCATTAAGAACCCTTGCGGTGCTGCCATTGCACCTTCACTAGTTCTACCCTCTTATTCCTCAAATCCTTCGACTTCCTGTCGAGTATTGCGACTGGGCGCTCAATGTAATTCAAGCTGTCATCAACCTGAATATCCTCCAACGGTACTACCGCTGAATCGTCCACTAGGAACTTCCGCAGCTGAGAAACATGGAAAGTGTTGTGGATCTGACTGAGCTCGGCTGGCAGATCCAGCTTATACGCCACCTTACCCACCCGGGCTACAACCCTGAACGGTCCGATGAATCTTGGGCCCAACTTGCCCCGCTTCCTGAATCGAATGACGCCTTTCCAAGGCGACACTTTCAGGAGAACCATATCCCCAACTTGGAACTCCAAGTCGGATCGACGCTTGTCGACGTAACTTTTCTGCCGACTCTGAGCAGTCTGAAGTCTACTCCGAACCTGCTGGATCCTCTCGGTCGTGTCGAGCACCACCTCGGTGCTCCCCATGACTCTCTGGCAACTTCACCCCAGCATATCGAGGTTCTGCACCTCCGCCCGTACGACATCTCGAATGGTGGTCAGTCAATACTCGCGTGGTAGCTGTTGTTGTATGAGAACTCAGCCAGGGGAAGATAGGTATCCCAGCTACCACCGAAATCTAACACACACGCCCGCAACATGTCCTCCAAAGTCTGGATGGTCCGCTCACTCTGACCATCCGTCTGCGGGTGAAAGGTGGTGCTAAAATGCAATCGAGTGCCCAACTCGTCATGAAACTTCTTCCAAAATCTAGAAGTGAAACACACATCCCTGTCCGAGATCACCGATACCGGCACCCCATGCCGCGTCTCGATCTCCCTGATGTAGATATCGGCCAATTTCTCAGCCGATATGCTCTCCTGAATCAGAATAAAGTGAGCACTCTTGGTCAGTCGGTCCACGATGACCCAAATCGAATCCACTCCATGCGCGATCCTGGGAAGCTTTGTAATAAAATCCATGGTGATGTCTTCCCATTTCCACAGTGGAATGTCTAACGGCTGCATCTTACCATGCGGTCTATGATGTTCGGCCTTGACCTTCCTGCAAGTCAAGCACCGCTCAACGTACCATGCCACATCCCGCTTCATGCAGGGCCACCAATAGTTCAGACGGAGATCCCTATACATCTTCGTCGCCCCGGGATGAATAGAGAATCGGGACTTGTGCGCCTCATCCGTCAAAATCTGGCGGACGCCCCCGTGATACGGCACCCACACCCTATGGTGTAGTGTCAATAGACCCCAACTATCATAATCAAAGGAGGACACCTGACCCACCACGCGCTCGCTCTTCCGATGCTCCTCCTTGATAGCCTCCTGTTGAGCCTCCCGAATCCGCTCCAATAGGGGAGTCACTACGGTCATCCTCATGCATACGTCCCTGATCGGTGCCGCCTTACGGCTAAGCGCATCAGCCACCACGTTGGCCTTCCCCGGGTGGTAAAGGATCTCGCAATCATAATCCTTCACCACATCCAACCACCGATGCTGCCTCATGTTCTGATTCGGCTGGTCCATGAGATACCTCAGACTCTTGTGGTCCGTTTAGATGGTACAATGAACCCCGTAGAGGTAATGTCGCCAAATCTTGAGGGCGAAGACCACGGCCCCCAACTCCAAATCGTGCGTCGGGTAGTTCGCCTCGTGAGGCTTGAGCTGCCTCGAAGCTTAGGCAATGACATGCCCCCTCTGCATCAGAACTGCGCCCAACCCTAAAATGGACGCATCACAGTAAACCAAAAAATCCTCTACGCCCTCTGGCAGGGCTAGGATCGGCGCCTCACACAATTTCTGTCTCAGCATCTCAAATGCAGCCTGCTACTCGGGTCCCCACCGAAAGACCACGGCTTTCTTCGTCAGCCGCGTCAAGGGTATGGCTATCTTGGAGAAATCCTGGATAAATCTCCGATAGTAGCCCGCTAATCCCAGGAAACTCCGAATCTCGGATGGAGACTTCGGAACCTCCCATCTCATCACGGCCTCGACCTTGGCCGGATCGACATGAATCCCGTTCTGGTTGACGAGGTGCCCAAGAAATTGCACCTCGCGCAGCCAGAACTCACACTTGGAGAACTTGGCATACAAGCTCTCCCTCCTCATGGTCTCCAACACTCCCTCAGATGCTCCTCATGCTCCTCCTGAGTCTTGGAATAAACCAAGATGTCATCGATAAAGACTATCGCAGACCGATCTAGCATCGGTCTGCAAACGCGGTTCATGAGATCCATGAATGCGGCAGGAGCATTGGTGAGCCCAAACGGCATCACCACAAAATCATAGTGGCCATAACGTGCCCGAAACACGGTCTTCTGCGTATCCTCCTCCCTAACTCTCATCTGATGATAACCCGAATGCAAGTCAATCTTGGAGAACCAAGATGCTCCCTGAAGCTGGTCAAAGAGGTCATCAATCCTCGGGAGTGGGTAATGGTTCTTCACCGTCACCTTGTTCAACTCCCGGTAATCTATACACATCCGATGCGACCAATCCTTCTTCTTCACAAATAGAATCGGGGCTCCCCAAGGCGAACTGCTCGGACAGATGAATCCCTTGTCTAGCAGCTCCTGCAGCTGCATAGACAACTCCTACATCTTGGGAGGAGCCAACCGATACGGTGCTTTGGCTATCGGAGCCACACCGGGAATAAGGTCAATCCTGAACTCCACCTGTCGCTCCGGAGGTATCCCAGGTAGTTCCTCCGGGAAAATATCTGCAAAATCTCGAACCACCGGAACCTTGCTCACGGTCGCCTTACCTGCCTCCCGGGTATCCATCACATACGTGACATATCCCGCGCATCCCTGCTGAAGATAGCGCCTAGCCCTCGCTGCTGAACATATAGTGGGTCCACACTGCGGCCTTTCACCATGAATCACTAACTCTCCCCCGCTTGGGGTCCTGACTCGCACTAGTTGCTGCGCGCAGTCTATCACCGCCCCATTAGGGCTCAACCAATCCATGCCAATAATCACCTTGTTCCCACACAATGGAATGGGAACCAAGTCTACCAGGTAACGCTCCTCAAACAGTCGCAGAACGCAATCTCGAAACACCATCGATTCCTGCACCGATCGATCATCAACAATCTCTAGCTCCAACGGGCAATCTAACTCGCCTAAAGTCTCATGAAACCTCTTGCTAAGCGCAAGAGAAACGAACGATCGGGATGCACCCGAGTCGAGCAATACCTGAACTGGGATGTCGTTCACATGGAACGATCCTAATGCATATATATACACACGGAGCACATATCAATATCATAACATCATAAAACAAAAGATAGAAGGAAAGAATCATACCCGTCACCACATCGGGCACGGTGTGTGCCTCCTCGGTAGTCAGCTGGAATGCTCGGCTCCTCACCACCGGAGTCTCTGCCTTGCCCTGTCGGCCATCTGTGATCCGCAGGGTCGCTGGAGCTAGCGCCTTCACCGGCGCTGAAACTGTCAACAGGGGGCAATTGGCCTTCTTGTGGCCCCTCTAGTTGCAGTGGAAACACAACAACTCCGATGTCTGAATAACTGCTGCAGGAGCAGTGCAATCCCTGCTGATGTGCCCAAACTTGCCGCACTTGTAGCAGCCTGATGATCCAATCCTGCACGCCCCCTCGTGCGGCCTGCCACACTTCCTGCAGCGGCCCGGTCCTGATTGGCCTTTCGGCCTACCATTTGATCCCTTGGGCTTCTTCCCCGAAGCCCCTACTGCCTTTCCCTCCTCTAATTTCTGTTTCCGGATGTGCTCCAAATCTATCTCCCTCTCCCTCACCCTGGCGATCATAGAGTCCAAGGTAGGGCAAGCGGAAAAGCTAACATGCTCCCGGATGTCAGCTCGAAGCATATCGTGATAACGAGTCCTCCTCATATCCTCATCACCAGCATACTGGGGCACCAACAAAGCCCTCTCCCGGAACTTGGCGGTGATCTCCACCACAGTCTCCGTCGTCTGTCTCATATCCAGAAACTCCCTGGCCAGCTGCTAAAGCTCGACAGCCGGCGGAAACTCTGCCCTGAACCTGGTCACAAAGTTCGACCAGGTCATAGCCTCGATAGCTGAGGCTCCCAACGAGTCACCCACTGACTCCCACCAATCCCGGGCTCGGTCCCGTAAACACCCCGCTGCATATCTCACCTTCGACCCCTCGGGGCAGAAGCTAGTCAACTGTGCAGACTCGATGTCTGCAATCCATCGTTTGGCAGCAATGAGGTCCTTTACCCCATGGAAATTCGGCACACCACTACCCTTGAAGTCCTTGAAGGACAGTGTGCGTGACCCCGACTGGCCAGATGCCAAATCGCTCCTGAATGCCCGCAGGCGATCCTCCATCAACTCCATGATCCCTTCCTTGATTGACCCGAAGATAATGGGAGTCGACTCAAGGATACCCCTGGTGATCTCTGACGCGATGAACTCACGTAGTCCCTCATCTACCGGCTCGGAACCTGATCCTGAACCTGACCCCTCTCCAGAACCGCCGTCCACCGGCCTCGATCGAAGTACCACCATTCTGCAATACATCACAACAATCATTAGATATACTGGTGCTCCCTGAGGGATCATAGCTGCTTACATGTTCCCTGGTCTTGTCTTGGCCTTCCTTGGTTCGGGTACGGATCCTCTGCTTTCAGTAGTACGGGCCCATACTACCTTCCACATCTATCCGTACCTTCTTCAAGGACTGCCTCGACTCCACCAGATCCCTTACACTAAGGCTGGTTACTACTATACTCATCCTATGCTCGCCCTAGGGAAATCTCCGGCTCTACTCGATTCAATCCTCAGCTGCTGCAGGCCTCCTTGTAATGCCAATTAGCCATCACCCGAACACCATCACATGCGACGAGACTCAGATAATCCTTCGAGTACCCGACTCGTCCCTACAATGGTTAGACTCAAACAACAGCTGCGCAGTAGGATCAAATCCGGTACTCTAAGATTATTCAACTCTGATCACATGTGGTGTGACGTATTCGCCTAATGGCTAATTCCCATTATTCGGAGTCCCACATAGCACGAAGCAAGCAACATTCGGACAAGGGAAACGACTTCAAACAATTCCTCTCTCATAGAGAGGAACTGAACTAGCACACCGTGTTAGCTCATACTACCAGGCATACCCTAACAGGCTACCCTACCGCTGTCTACACTATACAAGCATGCAATTCACATATAGGTGGAACACATAAGGCAGGCACATAAGGCATCATTCCTAGATCCTTAGTCCTATTCTAGCATGCTGTTCTACAAAAGCTGATAAACATAACATAAACTGGCATGGGTACTTTGGGGAATACTTACTTGAGCTCGGCCGGTCGCGCACATCACACACACTTTTGTTCTTTCTTAAACTCTTTTCTCCTTGTTAGAAATCATTTTCTTTAAAAAAAATTCTTTTAATCCCTAGATTTGAGTTTAGATACCTCCGAAGGTGAGTCCAAATCCCTCAAACCAGGGCTCTGATACCAACTTGTAACCACCCAATTTTCACCCCAGGAAATTTCGTTCGAAAACATTACTTTAGAAAACATTAGCAATTAAAAACATTGTTTGATCAAACCATAACATAACGTCAACCATGTCTAAAAGCCAAACCATACAACCCATCAAAATATCAGAGTACAAATCCCAGTGAATCTCGTAAATGCGGAAACTAGAGTGTGTGCATGATGTGCCAATACCGGACCAGCTCCTTCCCCTTCGGTGAAGAGGTACCTGAAAACAAAACTGTAAAATGTAAGCACAAAGCTTAGTGAGTTCCCCCAACGTACCACATACCATACAAACACATAACATGCATACTGCCAGGCTATTCTGGGGTGCCTGACTACCCGGTACGGCCATTCTAGGGTGCCGACCTACCCATACGACCATTCTGGGGTGCCGTCCTACCCGTGTCAAGCCATTCTGGGGTGCTGACTACCCATGTCAAGCCATTCTGGGGTGCTGACTACCCATCGGTCCTAACAACCGATCCTCGGGGACTGGTCCCCTCCTACTACCTCTATCGCATAACATAGCAGGCCAACATATAAACATATCATCACATACTGTCAGACATTTCTGGGGTGTCTGACTACCCTGTGGTCCTAACAACCGAACTCTACTACTATCGCATATAACGTATCATGCTAGCATATAACATATCAGGTAATAGCAAACCCAGATGATATCACAAAGACAATCATCTATCATACGTCTCCTACTGGTGGGCCGGCATTGTGGCCTTAGACCCACCACTACTGGAAGGTAACTCACCTCAAAGTAGCTGCTGAGCTGATCGGGAACTGACTGACTGCTGCTGCTGCTCTGGAAATCCTCCGGCTGCAATTCCCACAACATACTCCATCAAACACTGCTAACTGTCCTTTGGGTAAAATGACCATTTCACCCCAGGTCTAGCCCTGAGTCCAATTCAAAGTCAACTTTCAGTTGACCCGACTCGCCGAGTTGGCTCACCAACTCGCCAAGTTCCTATCCAAACGATTGTCCTGAGTCCCTGATTCTACTCGTCGAGTTAGGCTATGACTCGATGAGTTCTTCTTCTAAACTGACATTGAAGTTCTTCGTCCTACTCGCCGAGTTGTATGAACAACTCGTCGAGTTCATCTTCGTCCGATGAACACTCATGCTTAGACTCGCCGAGTTGTATGAACAACTCACCGAGTCTGTTCTTGATCTATGAAGATTGCCTTGGACTCGCCGAGTCAGGCCATGACTCGCCGAGTCCTACCATGGGTGAGTTCTGCTTCCAACTCACCGAGTCACCCCCAGTGACTCACTGCTCAAACTCAATACAACATAAAGGGACCAAATTCGGTGACTCGCGAGCAGACTCGCCGAGTCACATGAACGACTCGCCGAGTCGTCTCCATGCATCCATTAAAGACACCGATTTGTTCGATTTTAGTCCTTGCCATTCATAGATCTGGGCTTCTAAGAAACGAATCACACGTAAAGTTTCCAACTTTACGTGTAGATATTCACCAATATGGATTTTAGGGCTCAAAGTGCACCAAAAGGGGTAGATCTAGGGCTTTCATGCAATATGACCCCATAAAGGCATTAGATCCAAGCTCCAGGGACTAAATCATGCCTAGGTCTAAAGGCTAACAACTTATTACAACCCACAATGCACAAACAAGCTTGGGGAATGGCTCAAGAAGGACTTCCAGGAAGCTAAAAAAGACTACAAGCTTGAAAATAGAGGGGAGACGAGCTATACCTCAAGGAAAACGTTGAGATGACACAAAGCTGCCTGGCCTCCTTCTCCTCTTCTCAATCTACTCTTCTTTCTCCTCAAAATCTTCAAGAACACACCAAAACACTTCAATCTCTCAAGGAAATAAGGGTATAAACGATGTTGGGAGCTCTGAGGGTGAATGGGGGCGAGTTTGGGGCGGAAATGAGGGTTTAAATAGGGTGCAAACCCTTGAAATTTAGGGTTTCATCCAGCAGCGGTGACTCGCCGAGTCCAGGATATGGACTCGCCGAGTCGCCAACTTAAACGTGTCCTGAGTCTCGTCCCTACTCGGCGAGTCGGACCTATGACTCGCCGAGTCCAAGGTGAAAATGGGAAATACTCAAATAAAATTTACATACCAGGAACCAGTTGCTACAATTATAATGTAAAGTTGTATCTTAGATACTAATTATTAATTTGTTGCAAAATTTGGAGTAAGAAATCATGAAGCTCGAGTAGTAACATTTACCGATCTAAGTTAACTTTTTATAGAGATTGCCAAGAACCATGTCGATGGTGTATGAAAACCATGTTGCTCGTGTAGAGATTGTGTGAATATGTATCGAAAAATTGTAACTACAGTTTATGCCCACATACATGATCGTGGATTCCTTCAATCATATCCTATATGGATTGATCACGGGGAGGAATATCCTTCTTCAGATTTAGACAACATTTGGTTTCCTAAAAACCATACTACAACAACACATGAAATGTTTGATGTAATAGATGATGTTATGGTAGAGGAAAATACACATAAAGAAAATATTGATGGAGAAAGAATTGGTTTAGACCCAGAATTTGATGCATTGTTTAAAGAGGCCAATACAACGTTATACCCTCATTGTAGTTGGATGTCTTCCCTAAACTTTGTAGCAAAACTGATGCACATGAAAGTCATCAACAAATGGACGGACAGTTCGATGGACCAACTTTTAGAGTTTTTAAGAGTTGCATTCACAAGAGAAAATACGATTCCAGCTTCACACTATGAAGCTAAGAAGAAGCTAAAAAAGATTGGGTTAGGATATCAATCTATACATGATTGTGTTAATGATTGTGCTTTGTTTTGGAAGGAGAATGAGTCGATGCAGAACAGTCCTATTTGTAACGAGAGCAAATGGGTTGACAAAAACACAAACGGGAAGAAAGTAGCATAAAAAGTGTTGCGTTATTTTCCTTTGACTTCCAGGCTTCGTCGAAGGTATAGTTCCAGATTCACGGCAAAAGAAATGATTTGGCATCATACAGGGTGTTCAAATGATGGTAAGATGTATCATCCAGTTGATGGGAAGGCATGGCAAGAATTTGGTAAGCGTTATCCTAAATTCGCCAATGAACCTACGAACGTTCGCTTGGGTTTGGCTGCTGATGGCTTTAATCCGTTTGGCAGCATGAACCAGTCTTATAGTATATAGCCGATAATATTGACAACGTACATCACCCCACCATGGTTATGTATGAAAGAGTCTTCATTCATGTTGACTTTGCTAATTCCTGGCCCTATCACCTGCGAAGGACATTGATGTTTTCTTGAGGCCTTTGGTAGACGAATTGAAAATGTTGTGGGACGTAGGAGTGCAAATGAGAGATGCAGCAACAAACATTATATTTACAATGCGTGCATCACTAATATGGACTATCAACGATTATCCTGCTCGTAGCAGTTTGTCTGGATGGAGTGGTCAAGGTTATAAAGCTTGTTCTACCTGTAATAAAGACACACCTTCATGTCGTATAACCAACAGAATAGCTTATGTTGGTCATAGAAGATTCTTGCATAGCAAGCACAAATGGAGGGAGAGTTTGTTGTCTAATGGAAAAAAAAGAGTCGAGAAAGCCTCCCCGACAATTCAGTAATGCAACAATATTAAAGCAACTAGACTGTCTCCCGAATCGTATTCCAAGGAAACATCCTAGCTATGGTGGGGGTGTGAAAAGAAAGTGTATAGAGTCAGAGTTAAATTGGACCAAACGGAGTATCTTCTTTGAGCTTAGTTGTTGGTATTCTTTAGAACTAAAACACAATTTGGATATTATGCACGTGCAAACAAATGTGTCTAAGAGTTTTGTAGGTACTTTGTTGAAGAATGAAAACTCAAAAGACACACAAAAAGCAAGAGATGATTTGGAAAATTAGGGTATTCGAGACAATGTATGGCTACAAAAGAATAACAGCATGAGCAATCAGCCACATCCAGATGACTCTTTCAAACCAACTAATCGAGAACGCTTCTGTCAGTTCATTAGAGGAGTCAAACTCCCTGACGGTTTTGGATCAAACTTTAAGAACAAGGTGCTTCCTAATGATTCAAATATAATTGGGTTAATGTCTCATGATTATCACAGCCTTATGCACCGACTGCTACCAGTAGGGGATAGAGCTAGTTTGCCTGCGAATGTTTCAACAGCAATCATTGACCTTTGTACATTCTTTAAAAAAAATTATGCATGGACATTGGATGTGAAAGACATGTACAAAGCACATAATGAATTGATCAAGATATTATGAAATCTGGAGTTGATATATCATCCAACATTTTTCAATATAATGGTTCATGTAGTTCTACATGTACCTGAAGAAGCTATTCTTGGAGGGCCTATACATATGAGATGGATGTATCCTTTTGAAAGATACATCAAAAAGTTAAAAGCTTATGTAAGAAACAAAGCAAGACCTGAAGGTTCAATAGTAGAAGGTTATGTTGCAGATGAAGCGTTACCATTCTACTCCATGTATCTTGATGGTATACAAACCAAATTCAATCGTCCCGAAAGAAATGTAGATGTTGGCATTCTGAAGAGTCGGTTTTCTGTGTTTTCATTACAATGTTGTCCGGTGTCGAAGATGGAAATCATTTCTCTTTCTAAAGAGGCCTTGAAAGCATTGCATTGGTTTGTACTATACAATTGTGATGAAGTTAAAGGCTATATGTCGTAAGTATTTTTATTTTTTATATTTTCTTTTTAGGTAGTGTGATAAATTAATTTGAACCATTTCTCTTACATACAGCGAATTTACATCTAAAAAGCTAGGAAGAGATGTAAAAGCGAAATTTTCTTCATGGTTCAGTGATCAGGTAGATATATTTTATACATATATTATATATAAATCTAAAGTATAATATTATTAAAAGTTATCAATCTTATATCTTTCTCCAGGTCTATCGTCTAGAAAGAAATTCGTCCTGTGAATGTACCAATAAATTAAAGGCATTGGCACATGGTCCGTTGAACGCGTTTTCGTACACTGCTTGCATAGTCCATGGTGTTAGATTTGTAGTATATGATCGTGAGCTTCGACGTACTACTCAGAACAGTGGTGTTTTTACACTTGGAGAAGATGGTACACCATTTTATGGTCAATTGGTGGAGATTATCCAGTTGAACTATTTAAATGGTTACTCAGTTGTTCTATTTTGTTGCAAATGGTTTAATACATCGGGGAAAAGACGATCTGTTGAGAAAAATGGTATCGTTGCTATTGACATCAGTCGTGAATGGTATGTCGGTAATGCATGGTATGATGGTGACCAGCACATTTTAGCCACACAAACGAAAACAAGTATTTTATCTTCAAGATCCTTATTGAAACGGCGATAATTGGAGAATTGTAGAAGACGTTCACCATCGAAAACATTGGGACCATCCAAGTCTAAGTCTTGTTAATGATATAGATGTCTTACACGACACTCAATCATCTGATTATAACTTGGTTGTCGACGTAGGTGATGATGGTGAATCAAGTATGGTTGTTGAGAGATGTGTTGCTCCTGTTGTGGATGATCAATCATTTCATTGTTGTGGATGATCAATCATTTCATTTTAACTTTGTTTCCGACTTACGCTATTTGCCCATGTGGGCAACTTTAGTTGAAGTTGGTGAATCAAGTGATGCTCCTATTGTGGACGATGATGGTTTCATTGATGATGATGAGGAAGACAGTGATACATACCCTTCAGAAGATGAAATTATTGATGATAATGATGAAAACGATGATGATCATGTAGACACATATTATTCTAGTGATGATTATGATTGAATGTATTGTAATGTTTTTGTATCTTTAATGGATAGTTTTTACAATGTTTTAGTTGTTTCTTATAATATTTGTTTAATTTATTTTTATTATTTATTTCAATCAAAGAAATGTTGACACTTGTTGCATGGGGCCATGGTGGAGATGGTGGGAATGAACCTCCCCGATGACCACAAAAGATCCCGACATCTTGTGAGTCATGTAAGTAACTTCTTATGATAAAATATGTCTTCATATTGAATATATATTTAACATACTAACTTTTCAGTTACATGTGTCAATGTAGCAAAGCCAAAGAAAACTAGTATGAATGGACGAAACATAAATTTGTATCGAAGGTTTGATGATAACAAAGGGCCACTACCACTTGAAATTGAACTTTCGGGAAAACAATTTATGTTTTGTGGAGACAATTACCAAGTTTACATATGGTGTGTCTAAAATAGTGTTGCAAAATTTGTCCCTTTTCTCTATCCAAGTTGGAAAGATGTCCCTGAAAAATTCAAAAACAAAGTTTATCTCAAAGTGCAGGTAAGTATACAATATAATGTTTTATTTTTATTTAAATCTTATATTTTTAGATGTGTAATAATTCTTTCTTTTGTAGAACTATTTTGATATTGAAGCTTTCCAAGACGCACCTGTCTGGAATCAAATGATTCAAGGAATCGACAGTGATCGTGCATCGTGTTACAGGCATCAGAAAGGGAAGTTGAAGGAACATTTTGATACAGTGGGAGGCTCTAAGGATGTAGACTTCGTAAAGAGAAATCCCCCACGGGCATAGTCTGAAAAAAGAGTGGGGAAACGTTATCAACAAGATTTACACAAATGAAAAATGGAAGGAAAAGTATGTACAAAATAGTGAGAACAGAGGAAAACAACTTTATCCAATAGTATTTTTTAAGGATTTATTAACAGATATATGAAATCTTAACAATAGTATTTTTTTCTAACTCTATATAAAGAAAAGCAACAGTAAAGGTGAATTATTTTGAGGGTTGGAAGAAGAATCTCTATAGATAAGGTCGTGGATGGTGCAACATGCGGGCACAACAAGATTGGGTAAGTAAAATGTTTAGACTTATTGTTCTTATTACTTACAGTTGGACTGGTTGGTTGTCTTCTTTATAGTCGTTATGCTGCCAATTTTTAGTTAAAAAAACTAATGTTTGTTTATTGTTTTTTTATTGTAGGTTAAAATTGAAAATGAGTATAAGAAAATGTTGGACGAGGTTGGTGGTGATGAATCAAAAGTCAAACAGCTAGAATGCTTGGCTCGTGTACTTGGAGAAAGGAGAGGTCATACACGGGGTGTTGGTCGAAAAGTGAAAAATGTAGCACCTTATAATATCTCGGCTCCTTCAACAAATAATGTAGACCTCAATCCATTTTCTCTTTAGTTGACTCAACAATTGAGTCAACAGTTTAATCAACAAATGCAGCAAATGTTCATGTCTCAAAATCAAAACAACCAACCTCCACCTCTAGTGCAGTTCAATATTGACGTCTCACAGCTACACCTTCCGAACAAACAAGTGATATATAATGACGATGGTCAAAGTGATGATGGTCAAAGTGTTGATGATCAAAGTGATGATAATCAAAGTAATGATTGGCAAACATCTAGTGAATCCGATTAAATTAGGTAGTATGTGTAATTCTATGAAACTTTTATACATTTCAAATGAATGTTTTGGTAAATGTAAGACTTTAAATGTTTTGAGATTGTTTTATATTTTAGTGTTTTGAGATTGTATTGTATTTTAATATTTTGCAATTAAATTTACCGATTTACTATTTTGTAAATTTACTATTGTTTTAACAATTTGGAAAATTATAATGATTAAAAGGAGCTATATAGGCATACCTATAAAGATGGTACGTTTGTTTTTATAGGGCTATCTATAGAGACGTCATGTTGTCTCTACAGATGCATCAACCACGACGTTCAATCATTGCTATAGGATGAAGACTACCCACTACGTATCCATCTATGGAGATGATTCATTGTCTCTATCACTGCATCAATGGAGACGACATGTTGTCTCCATAGCTGTATGGATGCGATGACAGATTAATCTATAGGGACGATCTGTCATCTCTATAGCTGTACTTGTGGAGACGACAAGTTGCTTTTATAGATTAATCTATAGAGATGACTTGTCGTCTCTATAGATTTATCAATGGAGACTAATAACTTATAGCAACGAGTCATTATAGGACGACATATCATCACCAAAGGCTACAAACTACGACTAGTTTATTAGCGACGACAATACAGATCTATTGCGACAGGGCTATGGAGACGAGATCTATACGGACGACATATCGCCCTAGATACCTATAGAGATGAATTTTGGAACCTAGAGAGACGACAATTGTCATCCCTACAGGTCCCGTTTGTTGTAGTGATATATGAAAAGCAAACTGACAATTTCCGATCCTGTAATAGGTAAGATGATGGTTTCTTTGCAGAAAGGATGAAATGAGGGTCAAATGTGTATATATGACCCAATAATATGGCCATTAATCTTGTGGATAGCTATAACAAAATTCCAATATTATTTTTTTCATCTATAACTACAATTGCTTAATCACGAATAATAAAATAGCTAGCCCCCTCGAGTATCTTGATCAAGGAGTTCCAACTACTGTTCCTATAAGTACAAAAGCTTATTGTTGTATATCCATATCTCCTATGCAATATATTCATCTTCACGTGCAAAGAAATAGAAAACTAGGAAAGAAGTTCTCCTAATTCAATGGAATACTAAGGTGAACATATGACATGTCTATAACACACATGTTGATTTAATCGGCACATCCATCAATGATCAATTAATTTTTTCCCAGTCTTCATCCTATTATCACCCAACCTTACCATTTATTTCCCGAACTCAACACTGGATTTTGATTGTTGTTGTATACTCCCTATAAGAAACCATTCCACAAACCTTTGTGTTTGTGGGTCATTCCATAGTCGTGAGTCTGATTCAAATATTCCCCTCCCATTCTTTAGGTTTTCATAGTATGAAATGTCAAATTTTTTACACTTCCTGTATCTAGGTCGACACGCTTTGCACCATTGCCACCTTCTAGACACAGACTTCTAAGATGTGGAAGGAACATTTGGTTGATAGATGGATTGAGTCCATTCATTTTATTGAATTTGTATAACTTGGATTGTTCCAATCGTATGCCCTCCTGGGTGATCAAAGAAACCCATAAACACATCCATGATTTTTTTTAACTAGTAGGTAAGTTCCATTTGTTATGATATGACCATCTACTATTGTAGTATTTTTTTCTACTTAATTTACCAGTAAGGGTTACTAGATCTTGAATGTTAAGTCCTTTCACAGTGAATTGTTTTGAACTTCAATGGAGTCATTTCTACCAGGAAAAATTTTAGTATCAGATTTTGGTGACACTAATCTATGTCTGCGACCTGTAGGCACATCCCACCAGAAACCCCCACTTTGTAAAATATTGAAAAGAGGAATAATCACAAGTTTTAACCAAGGTAGATAAAGCTTATTATTCAATTGTTGCATCCTAAAAGGTTTATTAACAATTTAACAATGTCGTGTAGATTTTCTACTGAAGATAGATGTGTAAGAATTGATCAACTTATCCAAAATATTTAAGAAAATATTATGGTCTATATGGAGATCTGGATACGAACTTGAATCGTGAGAACACTTATCGAACTGATATTTCTACCCTATGCATGTGATGCAAGAAATTAAGCCTAGGATAATCCAAGTGGACACTTACGATTCTAGGCACAAAAATTGTAAGCCAAATTGCTAGAGAGATTCTGTGAGACTTTGATGAAAATGAGAGCTAAAATTTGTAACCTTCTTTTGAGACTGAAGAGTCGTTTATATATTAAACGAGATTAGGGTTTTAGTTTTATTAGGGTTGGGCCATTATTAGTTACTTTGGAAGCAAGCCATGGTAATCCGGATTTAATGATGATTAAGGGTTACCAAAACTAATGAGTTTCGTTAGCTTTACCATAATCTGCCCCTTGGACTCTGCTAGGGGCTCTGCCCTAGACCCCGCCAAAGGGGTGCTACCCCTTTGGAAACCCCGAACCCTGGGGCGCTGCCCCCGGACCCTAACTAGTCATCAAACCAGCTTCTAATTCGATTTTTATACATGTGTGCACTCCGCACCAACCCATACATATATTATAATACAAATTAAGAAGCCCCTTAGCTCACATGTTAGTTCTAGTTACATAAATTGACATGGTGACATTAAAATTACCAACAATCCTCCCCTATTTTAGTGTAACCCTTGATCACGCATAACCTCATCATACAAACCAAACTATAACATAATGAAAATATCAAAACAATTGAATTTCCACTTGGTATCATACATTTGCAAATACTCGAGAATCAGGGTGTTCTAAGAATTGAACCTATCAACCTATTTGAATACACGAAAGTAAAATACATACTAGTTAATTGAATTTCTAGAAAAATACAACTTGACACTATTAAAAAGTCGTGTGTCCCATTCCTCTCATGATCGTATCAAGGTCAAGTCCTCAACCTCTTGAAATGTCGCCACACTTCACAATCACATTGGTAACTCCTTTCCATGTATATGCACATACATTTACCAAAGGAATTATTAAGAAGTTAAACTACAACATGGCTAACTTGTAGAACCGAACATACACTTTGGATGAATAGTTCATGTGTTTTAATCTATAAGTATCAGCTTTCCACATTGAATTCAACTCCTCACATTATATTAGGAGGGAATTCAGTGTCTCATCATTACGGAATTAATAGGACTTTAATCCCATCCCGATTACAGACTTGTGCACTAAGTCTCTTGTCAGACCTTTAGTCAAGTGATCTGCCAAATTTTGTTGCAATTTCACAAGCTCAATCGAAATCACACCATTCATGGTTAGTTCTCTAATCATACTATGTCTAACACCTAGGTGTCTAAACTTGCGATTATAAACATGTCTATATGTCTTAGCTAAAGCAGCTACACTATCACAAAGGATAGAAATAGGTGAGATCGGTTTAAACCACAAAGTAATCTCATAGACTAAATTTCTTAGCCACTCTAATTCTTTACCACCAGCTACTAACACAACAAACTCAGATTCCATTGTTGATTTTGTAATGAAAGATTGCTTCTTGGAAGCCTAAGAAATGGCACCTCCCCCAAACAAGAATACCCGACCAGAAGTAGATGAATGATCCTACCTGTTGGTTATCCTACTTGCATTCGAATGACCTTCTAAAACCAAGGGACTTCCCAAATAACTCAAGCCCTAATGCATGGTTCCCTTGAGATACTTGAACATTGTATTCACTGCTTTCCAATGTTGATAACTAGGATTACTAGTATAGTTGCTTAACTTACCCATAGGAAAAGCAATATCAGGTCTGGTACTTGTCATGGCATATATCAACCTACCAACAGCCTTAAAGTATTCTAACTGTGAAATGGGAACACTATTATTTGGAATTAGTTTCACACTTAGATCTACAGGAGTACTCACATGAGAACAATCAATAAGATTAAACTACTTGAGAATTTTCTCAATATAATGACTTTGAGTCATCACTAAACCTTTGTTAATCCTCTTAATTCTTATTCCAAGAATTACATCAGCCTCACCTAAATCTTTCATGGAAAAATTGGATGATAACAACTTCTTTCATTCGTCCACTTGATTTTGGTCGGTACCTTTTTTCATCACCAAACCAAAATAATGACTTTGAGTCATCACCAAACCTTTTATCCATGGAAAATAATGATTTTGGTTGGATGATAACAATATAATGACTTTGAGTCATCACCAAACCTTTTTTTCTTTCTAAAACCTTGAATGACTAATCGGGCTTTAAATTTGTCTATAGTCCCATTAACGATCATCTTCAATACTATAGCAATAAGAGTATTCAAGATTAATTTCATCTGTTGAACCATCCACCAAATATAGTTGGAAGTCGGATCCGAAATTTTTTGCAATTTGGCCTCTTTTGCTTCTATGAAGCTCTTGTAGTTCTTGTATGATACCACCATCTTGAATTTCTTAATTTTTCACTTTATTATCACCAAAAGTCAGAACCTTAGGCCTTTGAATCGATGAAAACCACATCTCATCAAAAATTGCATCCTGTGATTCGATAATAGTGTTAATTGAAACCGAATCATTATGTTCTATTACATAAAACCGAAATATCCATTGGAATGTGTAGGATACCCTATGAATATGCAATGAAATCAACGTTCTCCCAAAATTTTCTTTTGGGCTTGGTAAGTTTTACAACTGCCTAACATCCCTAAACCCGAAAATAACTCAAATTCGGCGTTTTATTGAACCAAAGTTCATATGGGACTATTTTGTTCCTTTTATTTTCTACCCTATTTAACAAACAGCAGGCCGTTAACATGGCCTCTCCCCAAAATCCTTCACTCAAACTCGAGTACGATAAGATCGAGCTTATCATTTCCTTTAAAACTTGATTTTTGCGTTCAACAATACCATTCTTTTGGAATGTGTAAGGTGTCATTGTCTCATGGATGATACCCATTGATTGAAAATATATGGGATCCATATATTCACCTCCTGAGATGTTTAACCGGAATGCCCAATTGCAATTCCACCTCGGTTTTGTATATTTTGAATTTATCTAAGGCTTCATCCTTAGAATGTAACAAATACACATAGAAAAATCAATTGCAGACATCAATAAAGGTGACTGCATATTTTTTATTTCCCAAAGAAGGAGTGGCGTGAAAATCACACAAGTTGCTGTGTACATGTTCCAAAACAGCTGAATTTCTAGTGACACTAGGAAAGGGTTTTTTTGTTACTTTTGTAAGCATGCATGTTTTACATTTATTAAACGTCATATCAAAGGCTGAAATTAATCTATCTTTTGACATCTCATGCATCCTTCGAAATTTTACATGACCTAATCTTACATGCCAAAGCATAGGTTTATCAACATTAGAAGTAGAAGATGCAAATGTAGAATTTTGAATAGGTAATAATTTGTCAACAATATTCAAATAAAACATTCTATTATGTAAATATCAAAATCCAACAAACATTCCACTCTTAGACAAAAAAAAACTTATCCGACTCAATAACTTGTTTAAAAGCATCCGAATTCAAACAACGAGAGCTAACAAGATTCTTGCGAATCGTGGGAACAAACAAAACATCAAATAAACTAATTGTCTTTCCAGAAGTAAATTCAAGACACAAACACCGAAACCAAAAATTGGAATAAAAGAATCGTCTCCCATTTTCAGCACAGACCCATCTTCAAGCGGAGTTAATGTTTGAAACATCCATTTATCTTTGCATACATGGTTCGTTACTCCGAACTTGATCCACATATAGAATGATTCATGGATAAATGAAACATAGTAAACATAATTGTGATTAGAATTATCAAAGTTAGTCAAAAACTGCCCTCCTTTAACTTGGGCTAAAAACCCATTCACTTTCCCATTGGTTCCACTGTTTCCCCCACCATTGTTGCCTAAATTCACACGACAATCACGCTTGCAATGCCTAACTTGATTGCACCTCCAACAAACCAAATCCGTTTTCTTTTTGTTAGAGTTGCTTGGGACATGTTCCGGCTTGCGCTTTCTATATCCTTTATGGTTCTGGTTCCTTGGTTTATATTCAATGATATGAACCGAAGACTACCCATTTTCAACTTTTCCTTTGGGTTTTTCAGATTTGTCACTTTCCTTCACACGAAGAGATTCTTCAATACAAATGTAACTAGCAAGCTCAAGCAATGATAGTTTCTCCTTTCTATGTTTCAAGTTATGTTTAAAGTCTTTCCAGGATGGAGGTAGTTTTTCATTTATGGTTGACACAACAATGGATTCATCCATATTCATACGGTGCAGTTTAAACTGGCCGTATATGCCAAGGACTTCATTGTATTGTTCAATGAAAGACATGAATCATCCATCTTATAATTATTAAAGTCACTGACCAGAAACTTCTTGATAGAAGCATCCTCATTAATATAGTTCAATTCAAGGGTGTCCCACAACTCATTGGCACACAAGGGTTCACTATCGATATCAAATAAAGCATTAGACAAACCGTTCAGAATGTGACGTTTGCAAATGTAGTCATCATTGTCCCACTTCTTCCTCTTTCTTATCTTTTCAATTGTCTCAAAAACACCTTCCTTAGGTTCTGATGGTATAGGAGTAGTCAGCATATATGTGGCCTTCAGAGTAGTCAGCATGAAGTGTATCTTCTTCTTCCACCACCTGAAGTCAACACCTTCGAACTTCTCCAGCTTTGCAATCTTAGTGGTTATCTCACGGATTTAATCACCCATCTTTGGTGTAACGACGTAATTTTTCAAAACAACTTTTCATTTTTCAACAAAATAAAACTCAAATAATATTCTCAAATCTCATGCTATAAAATGTCATCACAAATAAACATATCCCAGAGTCTCAAAAACATAATCTTCTGCCAGTGTGTACAAATTATGTCGGCGCCTTCCCGTGAGGCTATAACTCGGTGTGACCCCAAAACACCACATACAACACATAAGCCACTCGAGGCTATAACTCGGTATAACCCTCTGGTCAATGTGTCTTAGTGGGACCCTGCAGTCCCGTAGCTCATTGGACCCTCCGATCCGGCCTGTATTGTTGGACCCTTCGGTTTGGTCTATATCGTTGGACCCTCCGGTTCGGTCTATATCGTTAGAGCCTCCGATCTGGTCTATATCGTTGGACCTTTCGATCCGGTCTATATAACACATAGCATATATATAACGCAATGCACATAAATCTCAAACATACATATACACATAAGACCCTCCGGTCTGCACATGGATACCACTCTAGATAATTAATAGTGAGAAGACTCACCTCGTGTAATTTCGAAAAGTCTCGAACTCGAAATACTAATCTAGCCTCCGCCTAATCACATAAAAAAATTCACCTCCAATTAACAACAATTCTCAAAGGCTAGTCTAATCCCTTCCTATAGTCTCGCAGAAGGGGAAAGACCATTTTACCCCTCTTAACTAACATGTTCATTTATACAAACAACTCTACTAGTAAACTATAATAGGTATAGTTTAAGAAGTCACTACTCACTATTTCTATTACAATGAAACATAAAAAGGGTCAGTTCATACATGAGTCAATACATACTATTATGAGAAACGATACAAATATACTATAATGAGAAACTAAGAGAACATACTATTATGAGACACATAACGAATATACTATGATGAGAAAGTAAGAGAATATACTATTATGAGAAACATAACGAATATACTATAATGAGAAACTAAGAGAATAAACTATTATGAGAAACCTAACGAACATACTATGATGAGAAACAAAGAGAACATAATACATACTAGTCAGAGAGAACATACATTACACTAGTACATACAATACATATACAAGAAAACTATAACATAAATGTGAGTCACTACTTCGGGGCATGGCATCACTTCTATGGCTCGTTTTGTAACCAGAGTCTCCTGTAGGGAGAGCGTGAATTTATGTATAGATCTATACGGGACGGACCGTCATATACCTTGTTACTAGCTATAGTGGGATCTGCAGGTCTATGGGTGACGAATGTCATACCATATCGATGTCTTTGAACGTTGTGTTTTACTAAGTCGATCAAGCATGGTTACAATTATATCACATTATACCTTAATTAATAGTTGGCTTAAGGTAGTTAGTACAACAGTAGTTACTATAATACAACAGTACAGTACTTTATTATTTTTCCCATTACATTCACATTGTGATCTTCTCACATAAACGATAATGTAAAAACTATATTTTTTTAATTATAGTCATACTTTGGAAAATACACACTTCTACAAGAAATAAACATACAGAACATTTGATGCCTTGGTAGAAGGCTACCTTTAGTAGAAAATATAAGATTTTCTAGAAGATACAAACATTTACTACAAACTTATACTTCAAATACTTACAAATATTTTCATACGAACAATGACACTAAAATGCTTATGAACTCACCAGCTTTAAAGATGATAAACACTTTCAAAATAACTTGTACTCTCAGATCATCAGTAGACAGGTACCGATTCCAGGTTTTGAGAAGATGGAGCGTGTTCAAGACTCATATCTTATTTTGATTATATTTTTGGTGTCTTATAACTATACAAAACACACTTGTATTAAATTATATTATTAATGCAATGGATGATGTTGTTGCTTGTTTACTATTATGCTTTGTAGTGATACTGTACATGACGTCCTCCGCCCCGGAACGTTTCCGCCGTTCAGGTTTTGGAGTGTGATAGATTGGTATCAAAGCATTATTTATAGTGAATCAAGTATATCAACCCATAAAAGATATACAAACTATAAACACAACAGCAATAAAATACTCTGACCAAGCGTTTATACTTTTAAAAAATAAAATATTTAACTAAGTATACATACCTGCATTCATACTAAAATCAGTGTTGCTAGGACAGAACAAAAGTATTACGATTGTTGAACATCAAAATTAGACTAGGGGATGTATGGTGATTTCTGGGAATGACATAGCTTGATCAACTATGTTGGTCCGAGAAGTGATTAGCAAATGCCCAAGGATGGCTGTGAGATTGCAACAAGTCTAAAAACATACCAACACTACTAGAATGAGAACATTAAAACAGAACATAAACCTAAAATACTATAGGAGTATTTTGTGTTACTATAATTACTTATTTGAGAGCTAAAAAGGTCTTTACTAGTAGGTCAATAGTTGCTAAGGAAGTATGCTAAGGTTATATGTGATTAACGTGTCATAGACTTAGAATCTGTGATCTTTGCTTTACTTCCTCTTCCTTGTTTGGTTGTGGATTTAGATTTAGGGTTACTTATTTGAAGGTATATCCTGTTTTGATTTCATATAACTTGTATGCACTACGCAAGTATTGAAGTAACTGGTAATGACCATCTTATAATTATCTTAAGTAGTACGTCTATTTATATTAGATTCTTAAACCCCTTTTCTCGCATAGATATCATGGTTGGATTCCATCCTCCAGGTGACCCGTACTTCCCAAATCAAGGCAATGTTGGATGGCCTGAAGCAGAGCTAGAAGAGGATCATCCAATCCCTTTAGATGATCACCACGCTAAAGGCTTTTCTGTTGGTTCTGACTCCTAACCTGAAGTCAACAACCTACCTCAAGAGGTTCAAGTCCCAAATCTCAACCGTCGACTAGCATTTCAAGGTCCCACATCCTTGTGGGCAACAAACTTGAACTAATGGTTCCATGAACAGGATCAACCTTTAGCCTTCTACGGAGATCGAAGCTTCTACAATGTTAGCGAGGGAGGCTCAGCTGACCGAGTCCTGTTCATCATGGTTCGTAGGATCTATCGGAATGTTGAACAAGGTCGGGGAACTATCAACCGATTCATGGAAATTGATGCCAATTCGGGCGTTAACACGGTCCGTATTATCCATCTCGAAGAAGCTATGTAAAGGACTAGGAGAGCCAATGAGACTCTGCAGCAGGAACTAGCTACATCCCGAGCTGAAGTCTTAGAATTCCGTGTGTGTCAGAGAGTCCATGAGAGACATCTTTAGGATATAGTTCGTCAACTAGCAGATCTGAGGGTTCGTCCGAGGAGTACCCGTCACCGGTAGAAGATGTCTGACTCATCTTTTCTTTTCGGTTAAGAAATAGCCTTTCTTATCTGTGCTCTAAGTAGCACTGTTCTATAATATATTCCTGTCTCTCAAACACTATAACTAGACTTCTAAGCTGTCAACATTTTCCCTTACGGTTTGATGTAAGACCTACTATTAAGTCATTTTTCCCGAACTCGTTACATCAATAATGCCAGTAATATTGACAGTTATCTAATCTGTTGAAAAATATTTGCTCTGGTGTTTTTTCTACCCTACTCTTGTGTCTCTATTGCAATCATGAATTCATTCAACTATTGGACTATGGTGATTTAGCCCATAGATCACTCTCATTTTACTTACAACTAATTCTTACTATCATCATCAACCTTTGTAAAATTTCAGTTAAGCAATGCCTCCTTGAAGAGTGACGAGGCGTAATCCTCTGGCAACTTCAACACCAACACCATCTCCTCTGCAATATAACCCAACATCTATTCAAGCTGCTGTGAATGTGGTTGTTACTGCAACTCTAGCACAATTCACCTCAACTGGTACTAGTGGAGTGAAACTTATGTGCCTCCCGCTATTGTCGAAGCTCCAGTATGCTCTAGAGAGTGCTCATACAAGGATTTCACTAGCTGCAAGTCCAGCTCCTTCAATGGGACTGTCAGAATCATTTCCCTCTTACAATGGTTCGAGAAGCCAGAATCGATCTTTGAGATCGGTTCTTGTTCGGAAGGTAGCAAGGTATAATTTTCCTCCTGCACCTTCGCGGACCGAGATCTGACATGATGGAATAGCCATGTCAAGTCACTATCTCTTATAATCGAAAATGCTATAAGCTGGGAAGCTCTTAAGGAGCTCTTGATCAAAGAAAATTGCCCGAGGGGCGAAGTTCAAAAGTTGGAGCAGGAGCTCTGGAGCCTAACCATGAAGGGCTCCGACATAGTCTCCTAAACTGCCAGATTTAGCGATGGGAAAAGTTCAAATGTTGGAGCAGGAGCTTTGGAGCCTAACCATGAAGGGCTCTGACATAGTCTCCTACACTGCCAGATTCAGCGATCTGGTAGCGCTATGTCCTGGAATGGTCCCTTCTGAAGCAAAGAAGGTGGAAAGGTATATATGGGGGTTGATGCCTCTATTTAAGGGGAATGTACTAGCTTCAAACCCCTCTACCTTTGATAGTACCAAGAGATTGGCACAACGACTAATTGGCCATTGTGGTCCATACCCCGTCAACAACAACAACCCTAGCCCGGAAGCCACTATGATTTGATGGCAGGACCACAACGCAGTCAACGGATTTAGTCGTGACTCTTTGGTCTAGGATGGTTAACCATTGACTTTAATGTTGACTTTTTGAGATGTTCACTTTTGTTTAAATCTTGGTAGAATTTAGTGTTTAGCTAAGGAATAGTTCCACTTTTCCTTTAGGTAGCCTGTGTTAGTTGTTTCTATTACCAAGATTGTTATTAAGCTTTTTCTATTTAAATGAGTTGACCATTCTCACTTTATTACTTATATCATATGATGTAATTAAGTTACTGGTAACTCAAGGCCTCTAATAGTGCATAGAGTTGTTGATAAACCATAAGGTTAATGATCCCTTATAGTTGTTAGAGTTATTGATAATGCAAGACTGTTGATAGTCCATAGGGTTAAGGATAACCCATAGCTATTAGAGGTGTCGATAACTCAAGACTATTGATAGTACATAAGGTTGTTGATAATCCATAGTGGTTATATATGTTTAGTTGTGTTGTGTTATATGTGATATTTTAGGGAACTCACTAAACTTTGTGATTACAGTTTTGGAATAATTTTTTCCACATGATTTATCAGATCGTAGCGAGGCTAAGGTGGAAATTTACACACACACACACACATCAGCAACTTTATGATTCGAGATACTGGTTGTTCTTCAATATAACTTTGAGAATGAAATATGGTTTATAAAAAAATGGTTTTTCCATGGATGCAATTTTATAAACACTCATTTGATTCAAAACTTAAATTGAAAATCTCATAATTTTTATAGACCTTTTTGAAAAAGAATTAAATCAAAATAAGAAAAGTAGATGCATTGTTTATAGTTATCTCGAGCTTAACGGAAAGCGATCTCCCAAAATATCTATAAATGTTGATATGTTATATGTGTTTTAATATGATATGCATGCTAGAAGTTAGAATAAAGATCTGCTCAGGATTGCATGCTTGAATCCCTTCTTAGGGGAGATGTCTTTTATGCATGATACGTGAACTCTTAGAAATGCATGATAAAGTGTAATATAAGGATCTTCAGGAGTAGCATGTTAGAATTGCATGATCCTTATGATTCCTTGTTGCATGCTGGATTTGTTGTCTGAATGTTGCTTGTTTTATGCTATGTGAAAATCATATTAATATTCATTAAGTATTAAGAAAATATGTTAGGTCACATGCCATATAGATAATATAGTTTTAGAATGTTTAATTTGGTCGTATTGTGTATCTATTGTTTGAGTCCAACCGCTGTAGTGTAGGATCATTTAGTCAAATGATTGTTTAAATTTTGTTACATGTAATTTTATTCATAAGATAATTAGTTGATATTAGTAGAATTTTCTTCTACAAGTGATAATAGGGCGGGGTGGGAATTCCTAGTAACCTATGAAGAGTGTTAGAATATGCTAGTGTGGGCACTTATGTGAGAGAGATCCCAGAATTAGAATCTAGGAAGATTAGCTATGTGTGATTGTTTGAGCGTGGTTATATGAGATTAGATTGGTTAGTAATGGTCATGGATAGTGACTTGGGAACCTTCAGACAATTCTAGGGAGGCGTACGATGGGTGTGGAAGGTAGTATGAGCCTAATACTAGAAGAAGCACAAGATCTATATGGGAACCAAAAAGAACCAAAAAGGTTAATAAGGAGCTGGGTAAGGATAGATATCATGGTCTGGCACCATGATTCCTTGCAATATGTTTCTATCTTTATTGTTCTTTTGGTAATGGGTATTTAGGATGAAGACGATTCTGATAACTTATTGAGTCCTAGTGGCCATGGCAGTTTGGGTCTAGATGGTACAAACCTGTGTGAGTTAGCTAATTATTAGGTCTCGAAGGCCTTGTTTGAAGAAGTACCATTTTTAACCATGGTACTCAGAAGTAAGGAAGTTATGATGATTGATTCAAGGATTAGAATCATTGGCAGGGTGGTCAGTTAATGGCTTAGGCATGCCTTTTTATATGATGGGGTTATCTTCATCCAACTTCCCAAGTTTGAGGGAGAAGTGATCAAATATGTGTCAATTGAAAAATAGAAGAAATGGATGGTTTTCTCCGCATCAGTTTATGCTATAAGAGCCTAAAGTCTAATTAATTGTAAATTGTTTTCGTCTTTCAGTAGAAGGATGTTCGATATTTATTGTTCTTTGGTTTGGTGGCCGGATTGTCGATCATGTTGCAAGTCGAGTCACAGACCTAGTTTTGAGAGGAATGGGTGTCTCTATTATAGATCGAAAATTCGATTCTAAGTCTGAATTAGAAATCTGGTGATAAAGGAGGGAACTGGTGCACAGCCAGGCACCATCATTAGTTTATAGAATTTGAGGTTTTATTATTGACTCATCTAGTTCAAGGAGTCGCGGTTAGGATGACAAGCAGTGGAAGGACTAAAAGTAGTTACTCTTCATTAAGTAGCATCAAGATTTTTCTAATTCCAGTAAGGGAGTTCTATTATGATGCTAGATTTGTTGGAGCTATTTCAAAGGATTCTTGAATTTTATAGGAGGATGAGTTTGCAAATAATTTTGTCAAATGAAAGTTTCGTGTGTGTAAGGTCTGATTCTTAGGGTGCCTTATCAATCAAATGGTGTCCTAGGTGACTTCATTAAGTATGAGGCGGTGTTGTCGTCGGTGGTTCTAAGGTCTCCATCTGAAATTCAAAGTCTTGGTGAGATTGAATGGTTTCTATACGATGGTTTATGTTATTCCATGTTATACATTATGAAAGTCAAGGTTGGTATGTATTAGGTTGAACCAATTTGAGGATTTGTAGTTCGTAAACATCAGTCAGTGGTTGTTCGATCCCCGGGTCTGGGAGAGTTGAGTATTCATATCAGATCATCAACAGATTGTTCGATTTGGTGGTTTTGGTAAAATAGGTTAATGGAATATGTAGTTCAACTATGAGAGGTCATGTTCAGAATTACTAATGCATAAGAGAAGGACGTTAGGTTAACTAAAAGTGTTGATGACTAGGAAGTTTTCTCGGATTCGTTAGACTCCTTTTGGTTAGGGAGAATTAAAGGATTGGTCATATTGTCAGTGCAGAGTAAGTTGTCCTTAGGATTATGATTAAAGGGATATATGATTTTTCATCGAAGAAAGAAGCTATATGGTAAGGACCTCGCTTTGATCAATAGTTTCTTTCGAAAGCGTTGAAATTTTGATAGAGGAGCGTTTGAGTCGCTCATGTTATGTTCTAGGTATAGAGGGCATGATTTGCTTGTGGTATGGGTCGGTTAACTTTGATCAAATGGGTAGTGGTTGATCTATTTATCAACTTCAAAATTTGGTTGAAGTATTTCCATATAGGGTTCGTCCAACGACATTTGAGATCATTAGGGAAACGACACTATACTACATGAAAGTTTTGGCATTTGTCTAATTTGTTCACCAAAGTTTTTTAAGGTACATTAGCCCACTAAACTCCATTTTCACCTTCTAATTACACCATTTTTCAAAAAAAAAAAAAAGATAGGTTACCGATTCCCCTGCTTATGTGGTTGGCCATTTACATTGAGATTTGTCTCATTTTGTAAAACTAACTTCTAGTTTTTGAAGGTGATGAAGACATCATATCCTTTCTTACCAACATCTTTAATACCTTCTTATTCATATTACTATGCCTTTGGTTCCATAGAGTATAAGTCTTCTCATGTTCTTCCATCGAGTTTATCTTAAATGAATAAAAATCATCCATGTACAATGTACCCCATTTTTTACCTGGAGAAATTACGAGGCTCGCTTATTGTCTTCCAGTAATGATTACCGAAATCCAGATGGTATACTTCTGCGTATAACATCCCCACCAATATTAATATTCTATTTAGAACCATAATGTACTTGACATTATGTAAAATATCCTTTGAACCTGAAGTTGCCGCGAGGACAATGTCGTAACTCCTTTGCTATCAAGGCTATTTTTGTTTTCTATATGAACCTTACGTTTTTATTGACTAAAATTCTAAATGGAACTTTCTATGCACAAAATAAGTGCATCTACTGAAACTTCTTCCAAATTTACTTCCTTCTTATGCTTGTTTGCGGAAGGTTTTGAACTATGATTCTTGAAATGACCATTTACTTTGCAGTTCAATATATAATGTAATTTCTTCTTTCGATTACCCTTTCTTTCTTGATTTCGACCTTTCTCTACCATCACATCCTTTGTTTAGTTTTCTCCCCTTTTATTCAATGATAAGCATACTATCAGATCAGTCCTCATCATTCTCTCTCCAGATATCTTCTCTAAGAATTAAATACTAAATGCGTTAGAAGTTGAGTTTAGAGGTTCTTGATAAGGTAATAATAGTCATGATGGTTTTGGACCAGTTATCCTGTACTGAAGAGAACAACAAAAGTTTGTATAAGTTCATCATTAACCCCAATTTTAACAGATATCAACCTCGCTACTACTGTTGAACTCATTGATGTGATTTGTCATAAATTCTCCTTCTTTGATCTTTGTATTTACCAATTGTCTAATCAAGAAAACCTAAATGTATATGAAAGGTTTGACATATATGTTTGACAATGCCTTAATGAGTCTAAAATTTGTCTTTTCATTAACAAAGTTGTAAGCTATATTCTTTTTCAATGAAAACACGACATTTAGTTTACAATGTTATAAACAATGTTCTTTGTCAACTAAAACCTAACGATATCTAGGATTTGGCAATCTAATAGTTCCTAATTTTCCTATTTCAGAACCTCTGGTTTTCTTCCAATCAGTAGTAGTTGTAACTTATATTAATAAAAATTGTCTTTGATTTGCATTCTCTAAAAACCAAAAACATGGCATTTTCTGGATTCCTTCCAATCAATAGTAGTTGTAACTTATTCCAATAAAAATTGTCTTTGATTTGCATTCTCTAAAAACCAAAAACATGGAATTCTCTAGTTTCCTTCCAGTCAGTAGTAGTTGTAACTTATTCCAATAAAAATTATCTTTGACTTGCACTCTCTAAAAACAAAAAACATGGCATGAATTTTATGTTATATTGAACATCAAGTCGTTAGAGAAGCATTTAGTAGTTGTTGGTTTCAAGAACTATGTGGTTCCTTTTAGGAATAAATTTGAGAATCACAGATGGTATGTTCCGGTTAGGCCGGTTTAGGGTTCTAATGATTCTAGACGGAGATCAATAGTAGTTCAAACCCTAAGTATGGTAAAAATTAGTGTTCATATTAAAACTTCATAGGAGAATTTGACTTTTGGTTTCAGCTCACAGGTCAAAAATGTTTATGGTTTGAATATGTAGGGTTGTTGGCTTAGGGTTAATGTTTTGAAAATAGAGGGAAATTATTTTTTCCTTTCGAATGCTCGTGACAATAAATATCAAGTAATGTTTCACAAGATCTGTCAAATTTCCTGCAAGCATCAAAAATAATTCATGCATTTCTAGGATCATGGGTGCAGAACTGGTAGCCTACACTACTAGAAAAACAGCCTTTTACGACGCTCATTGCGCGTTGTAAAAGGCTCAGACGACGCGCAAATGCACGTCAAGGAAGGCCCTGTCATAAAGAGAGACGATGCGTTTTTGCGCATCGTCTATAGATGACGCGCATTTACGACGTGCAATTACGACGCGCGTTTACGACACACAATGCGTATCAAGGAAGGCCCTGTCATAAAGGAAGACGACACGCATTCGCGTGTCATAACCTTACGACGCGTGTGTTAATGACACGCAATGCGTATCAAGAAATCCCCTGTCAAGAAAGGCCATGTCATAAATGAAGATGACACACATTTTTGCGTATCATAATTTTAAATGTTTAAAAAAAATATTATTGATAGATTTACTAATTTTCAAATTAAATAATGCATTAAAAATCTCATAATACAAAATAAAATATCATAAATAAAAAAGATAATTTATTTCACTAATATGTCAAATACAAATAATTATTCCAATAGTGAGTAAAGGTTATAAAAAAATGAACTCATCTATATACAATTGCATTATCTAGCTTACTATGTGCCAACAACTCTCTGTGTGTTTACTTTTGCTTGAGTCTCGTTTCCTCCAAAGCTTCTAGCCATGTCAAAATATGATATCTTAGGGTTCATGTCCAAATCAAGTAAAACATTGCTAGCTTAAATTCATTAAGTCCTTGGCGTGAAGTATTAGATAGAAGCTTAACTGCAATCTCCAATCCTTCTAGCAGACCCTAAAGATCATTATTGGCCATGTAGCAAGATTAACCTGCAATCTCTTTTCTGCCTTCTTATTACTTGCAGCATCTTCTGCCTGTTTGACCAAGGCTATGCCTTCAGCAGCAACATGTTGCATTACGTCAAAAAGATAAAAACAGATGACAACAAATACAAATAACTAGAAGCCAAGGGTAAAAGAATAGAACACAAAAAGAAGAGGAAACAACTCCTTGGCTTCCCCTCCATTTAAATTTTAATGTTTTGAAACACATATGAATTATGTACCTGCATTGTAAGAAGCATCTCAATGACCCTTGCCAATCATTGCAAGCATTCGCAAAAAGTAATGATTGCAGTATGATCCTGCACAATCAAGGAAACAACAAGGTATGCAAGCTTATCAAATCTTTCAGATCTAAGAAAAAGTGGAAATAAAATTAAATGAGAGCGCAATGTCAATCACACTTACAATTAATGAAGGCTGAATCATCACAGTTTCATTTGTTATGCTTTCTCTATTTAACATCATTCGAAAATAAGTAGTTTGATCTGGACTATCATTAAACACCTGCCAACATTTCATAAAATTAAGAACATATAACAAAAGGGAAATTCGGTAAATTAACAACTTTTTACCTGAACAAACTGTGATCTTCGAAGACTGAACATGAATTGAGGGAACAATGAGAAACTAGGGTATAAAGAAAATGAAGAACGGTCATCTTTTCTATAGTCCCCAAATTTGGAACATAGACGAATTAGGTTTCTATCTATACACCTTGTTGCATCAAATGATTCCTGAAAAGGGTGATTCTGTAAATAAAATTTATATATTTGATTTGTGCAAAAAGTACTAGAAAGAAAAGTGCAAATTCACCTCCATTTCCATTTTATAAGAAGTTAATCTAGCTACTACTACAACAACAATCTCTTGATCAAAACCTTGCATTAATTCCTGTTAAAGAAAAGGGTAATTAAGTCTTTTTCCCAAATAAAGAAAAGGGTTTTACTATTTTTTTACCTCTGAAAGAACAGCACTCTCGACCATGGCAGCAAGGGCATAAGCAGAAATTCTCAAATGGAGTTGCGAGCTTACCATGGAATCTCTCTGCTACTGCTTTTCCAGATGTTGTTGCCAGCAAGAAATCTATATATTTGATCATTGCATGATCTAAAATATTCCCTATTGGAAGTTCAAAGCACCATTCCTACATTAATAAGTATTCAACAAATTAAATTTTTTTATACTGTTGATATTCTAGACTAAGGCATTGGAATTCAGATGCCTACTAGGACAATTTATCAAAACATTGTCATATAATGTAGCCCAACGACTTCAAAACTCTATGAGTAGGTGGCCCACTCTTGAAAGTGCAAATTACAACCGATAACAGGGGCTCTGTTTGTACTTTTCATGGAATGAAAGGCTTCAGGTCCTCTCCAGGCCCTCTGATGAACCCACTGCATCAATAAATTTAAAAAAAAAACTCTTTCAATGATGAGGATGAGGTATATGTTATATTGATAGGATATGATAAGTCATTTTTAATTATTATGCATTATGCAAAGAATGAAAATGAGTGGCATACATTAATGAGGGGGTTATGATTGTAGCCCTTTTAACATCATATATGCGATGAGATATAAAGGTAGGTGGAAAATAGATTGGGTCTTCCCTTTAAAACAACAAAAAAAATATAGTTTCCTCTAGAGGCAAGAAGAGACCCGGACCATATGAGAAAGCAAGCAATCATATAAAGACAACATGCACCAACAGACAACAGTGTGCCCACTCTTATATTAAAGAAGTTTCTTTCGGCTCATTAGTTGCCCATCACTTACATCATCCCTGCAAATAAAAAACAAAGTGAAGATTTAGTTTTTTTTCATTAATTGTACCACTTGAAATTGTATTTATATATACCTGTAGAATATGATCCCCATTGGTTTTTTCCCTGTTGCCTTCTCAAAAGATAGTAAAAGCAACAACAGATTGGACAAACCTGAACACATAAACATTGATAATTAGTAGAAGCTAGGATACATGTTGATAAGAGAGTTAACCACCTTTTGTGAGAATTAATTAAGAAGCTAGCCTTTTGGCCTTGATTTGTCCCTGTAAAACAAATAGTTAGTTCACATCAAAGACTCGAGCTCTCATCCAAGAAAACCAATCTTGATTTCTACTTTTATTTATCTGAATATTTAAGATACAATTTTCTTGAAATTTAAAAAGAAAAAGGTAATAACAAAGACAGAAACTTACCTTCAACAAAGTGTCTAGCTTGTTAAAAAGATTGACCATTTTTGAATTTCCTCGGTGGCATTAAGACAAGGATTTTTTGATGCAGCTGCTTCAAATCCACTGAGGGCCCTTTCGTAATTTTCCAGATATGTATTCACAGTAGCAGAATTGAAATATAAGTTTGGGTTTGACTTCATGCTTTTATCTTTCTCCTGTGACATCATGAAAGAAACAACATTAGATAAAAGTTGACTTTTTCAAGTCAAATCTACAAAGTAGATTTCCAACATATAACATTTTGGTATGCTTTTAAAGACTGATGTAATTTGCTGTGATCCCATGCCCCCGTGACAAAGAAACATGTAAAACAAGCATTCCCCAAGTTGTCTGTTGGAAGAACAGAAAGGATAAAATCGTCAATACACATAAATTCTTATGTGTTGATGATAAATTATGCAATAAACTTACACCATGAATTCCCATCCCTGACATCTAAAGCAATAGCTTCCTTTGCGTGTTTTATGCTTTCAACGACAATTTCCTCTTGATTATTAGCACCTAAAGATTTATAAAAAAAAATGTTTAGATTTAAAAAAACTATATATATATATATATATATATATATATATATATATATATATATATATATATATCTATACCATTATATAAACCATTCATAATTATGGGGCCGATTCATTTTAAGACATTTATCTTAAAATTCAAGGAGAAGAAATCTGGACCATCAAATATGTATTGGATGGTGAGGATTTGACTCCTGGTGATCCATGTGAATGGCTTTCAACCAATGAGACGAGAGAGTTTAATATTTACTCTAAGAGACAAACACGCACACACAAATAAAAGCAACACATAAAGGGGTGCCATAATTTACTCCAGTCCCTAAGATTTCATTAGATCTCCTTCCCGCCGCTACTGAAATGTTGAGCACTTTCCCCAAACCCTCCTCCTTCTCTCAGCAACTATTGAACCCTCCGAAATCTACGTCGTCGCCACCATCTACAATGCCACTTTTGGATATGGTGTTTTACATCTTATTAACAGGAGTAAATCTCAAGCAGTCAAGACCCTAAGCACGTTTTCTCCATCAACCACCACTCTCGAAATCTTCTAGCCACCAGATCTAGGTTAGAACAAAATTTATAGCGACTCTCTACCCTGTATTCTAATATTATTTAATAACTTAGTTATTTTTGTTTTCGTTGCTCAACACCAGGTCAAATTTGTATATTTATTGTGTGTTTCTTATTCTTGATTTCTAACAGTAAGGGATATTTTAGGGGGGAATTTGGAAGGAAGAAGAAGGTAATGGTAAAAAAATGCTTAGCCAAAGGTATCTTTTTATGATTTTCCAGGAAAAATCTCAGGTCCTCTCTTCTACTCTTTCCCTTCTGAAATATCGTGCTCATTTACACAGAATCTCAGGATCTGAGTTCGTTCCCTTTACATCAATGTTTATTTTTTGGTTATATACCTTGAATCCATGACAATAATTTGTATTTTATGAGAGGGAATGTTAAGCGGGGGATTGTTTGACCTCAAGAAACATGAAAGCGGATACCTCATTCTTAAGGTAAACAAATACGTGAATGTAATTGGTTGATCCTTTTATAACAAATTTTGTTATTCTTATGATTTTTTCTTGAAAACCAGGTTCAGATCGGACCTTCGTGACAGTGAGAGCAAATGAATTAGTAGGATTTAGTTAAGATTTCATTTGGATATATATTTGTATTTTGTATTATTTACATGCTTTTCTGGTTAAAGTTGTGATGATAATTTCTCTCTATGCATTATATGTACACTTAGCTATAAATCAATGATGGTTTATGTTGATGTAGATCTCAAATATGTGGAGAATATTGGATGGATATGTATGATTTTTTTTTTAAGTATGAAAAGTTATATATATGATTATGTAAATATATTTGTTGTCTTTTTGAAGAAAACTATATGTATTCGGTTAGTATGTAAAGTTATTTGTCTAATAATTATTTGTGTCAAAATGGTATGGAAAATGCTTCTTTCGGTTGGACAAAAATGACAAATGTTTAGTTATAAGCTCATATGTTAAAAGGGACGTATGGTTGAGATTAGTACATCTTGATGCATGTGCTAAATTGGTATGGAAAAGAAAATAATGCTTCATTCAAATTCGATACTTGTTATTGGTTGGAATGTTTGGATTATCAAGGTTTTTGTGGTGGAAGAATAAAAGATGGCGTGTTATGGTGGAAGAATGGAAGATGGTGTTATCATTATTAATATTTTGATACTGTGTAGCAAATTCATTATGCAATATTTTTAAACTAGATTTTGATCTATCTTTTTAGCTTCAACTCTCATTCATTGCATTACTTAAACAGTTAACTACAAAATCTGTATGATATATAATAATTTGTTGTTGGAATTGGAATTTGTTGTGTGTTATGGTGTACTGATGATCACTTTGTTCTAAATCTATTTGTATGATTAGTTGTATTGTAGTTGGATGTTGATGATAAGTTTACTCTAATTTGATTTGTTTTAGATTTTTTTGTTGTATGTTATAGCAAATAGAGGGATTATAGTCAACATGAAAAATTAAATTCAAGAAAAGAAAAAAATAATATATTTCTTTACTTTAAGATAGCATAAAAAGAAAGGACTTTTTTGAAATTGTAACCGAAAAAACACAAAGGCTAAAGTAAAAAAATTAGAAAAGGATAGAATGGGAAAAATATTTTTGTTCACGTTTATCACCTATAACCACAACTAAGTATTTCCAATGTGAAATTTAAATTATACCATGACTTTACGGTGGAATATGAATGATAGAAAAAGTCAAATACGAATTTCCAATGTAAAAAGTTTATTTGACTTCTTATTTAGTTGTTATTTTGAGGTTGGGTTTTCATTATAGTAGTTTGTTTTTATTCTTTTATAGTGGTATAGTTATTATTTCAATATTTATAAAAAATATACGTGTATACTTTTCAATTTAGTTTCTCCATGAATAAAAAAACTTAGTACATTTTTTTTGGACATTTTGAAGTTATTCCACATTCACAACATCGAAAAACAAATAAAATTTAATTTTAATTTAAAACAAGTGCTATTTTTATCCAAAACAAAAAATACAACTTCATTTTTATCCAAAACAAAATGTACATTAGTTTTTAACTTAAAACAAAAACATAATAATAATAATAATAATAATAATAATATTATTATTATTATTATTATTATTATTATTTTAATCCAAAATATCAACATATGTTCATTTTTAACACAAAACAATAACATATTTCTATTCTTAAACAAACCAACAACATATTTAACTCAAACAATAAAACACTTTTATTTTTAAACCAAAAATACAACTACTCATTTTAACCCAAAAAACCAATGGAACTTTGTTTTTAAATCAAATAGCAATGTACTTTTGTTTTAACATGAAACAGTCAGCTAAAAATAATTGATCGCCGTTTGAAAACTAATTGTCGAACGAAAGCATTGTCGCGCTGCATCGCGCGGGTACTCTACTAGTATATATATATATATATATATATAAAATATATATATATATATATATATATATATATATATATATATATATATATATATATATATATAAAATAAACAACAACCACACTGGATAAAACATGAACTGTTTCTTGCCTTGAGCCATTCGTCTTTCAAGCATTGATAATTAGCTAAGTATCCTCTTGTTTAGACCCTGTATTACCATTAAAATGAAAAATATTGGATGTTTATTAAGTGAATACTAGTAAGAATTTATAAGAATATATACAAGTGAAGTGATAATCAACCTTGCTTAGAGCAAGGGTTAAACAGTTTCTTGTAGCATGTAAAAATGGAAAAAAGACTTTAAATTTTTAAACCTTAATCCCTCAATCTTGATATGATTCAAAGTAAATGTATTTGTGGCATGGATCACATGTGGTACACGGGCCCACGAAAATCCAGTATTGATTACACCTACGATCAATGAGATAATTGCTGATGAATCAACTTGCATATCTTGCATTTCATCTTTCTCACTATGAATCAGCTGGTTGAACTCGTTCTCAAGTTGCTTTGATTTTGATCTCTTTATTTTTGCTCCATAACGAATATGATAAACATTCGGAGGAACACACTGAGCACCCAATGATGATGATGATGATGATACAAGTTCCTGAAAGATTATGTGAATTATGATGCAGTAAATTTGCAAAATACTATGAAAGAAATTATATTATTTAATTTACCTCTGTTCTTATACTGGAACCCGCTTTTTATAGATCAATCAGAGCCAAAGAGCATTCAACTTCTCTTCAATATTCAAATATGAGTATTCACCTTCCATCAGCCTAGATAACCACATTTCTCTAGGATGAATCATTGGGATTATCATTAATGCTACCACCGTCTTCAAGGTCAGATTGGTCATCTTCAGTATCCTTTACAATGGAGTAGGCTTGTAGCACATTTGGTCGGTACTAATATAATTGTGTGTCGATTGGGGTAGCAACTTAATAAACGAACCTGCCATATCATAAGAAGAAAACACAATTTGGGTGAAAATCAAGAAAGCACCAGATAACATTCTCAAAGTTCTTGTGTCGACTGCTATTAATTTGAGAGAAGAAATAGGAGATAGACAATCCATGTTGAATAACTTACCTGAAGTCGATTCCGAGACTCTTTCAATGCCAACTTTTGAGATTACGTCTGACTTTTGCTACTGATTAATCGAACTGAGCCCTAGGCTTTTGTTTCGCCTGAAGGTGAAGTCTTTTGATACAAATTCGGAACCTACCTCCACCTTCGTATCATGGTTGGCTGAATCTTGGAAGAACCTGAAAATCGATTCACGATCAACTGTGAGAACCAGGGGGGAGGGGGAGTTGCAAACCGATTCCAATTCCTTCAGAATGCCAAATTGAATTCATAGAAAATTTCCAAAATTAGAAAGCAATTCTTAATTCATAATTTCTCAAAATATTGAAAAATCGATTGGAAGAAGATTAGTGAAAGAAATCAACATACCTAAAGAAAGGAGGCGATTTTGAAGGCGATATCGATTGGAACCCAGTTCTGAATGGTTCGATTGTTCAAATGAAATTGTGTTGGATCCATTGAACGAGAATGTAGCCAATCACAATCCAGCAAACTTCCTTCTCTCCTCTCGCCAAGCAATTAGCGATTTTGATTTATCAACCCCCCTAGCGAGTGCTAGGGGACAGTGTTTCCAGCTCGCTAGCGAGCCTAGCGAGGTTGGTGGCAAGCTCCACTCCACTTAGCCTCAAGTCGATCAAACCTCAGTGGTCTGGAATATTACGTGATGCACGTCAGCGAGCATGTGAGCTGAAGCTGGCCCTCAATTCTCAACTCCACATCGGAGTACTTGATCTGAGATACGAGCTTGGTTGCATTATTCCTTTAGGATAAACAAAAGGGATTTAGTAGTGGTGGAGGCGGATTAGGGTTTACAAAGAAAAGGAGAAGGAGAGAGTAAAGATTGTCGGCTGGTGGAGAGGATGAATTCATTATTCCTTCCCCCTGCTATTAAAGAATGGAACGCATGTTCCATTAAATTTTATTAAGCGACGGCCTTAACCGACACACACTTTATTATAGGTGCCCTCCGTGTTTTTTTTAGACGCTAATTTAAGGGTACACAGTAATGCGTGACATAAATCTTTAAATTTTTTGAAGAGACGACACTTTTTTAATGTCATTCTCTTTTGCGTAACATCAATCGATGAGTGTCGTGGTTTGCGCGTCGTAAAATAGTATTTTTCTTGTAGTGCTAGTAGTTTTATCTCTTTAGGGACGTAGCAGTTGTCCTTATAGCAGGGAGTCGTTGGAGAAGGAACTCACCTTCATAACTAGTTATCTGTGGGAGGGTTGGATATTTTTGTGACAAAGTAGTTGGGCACAATCCGTAGCTATTCAGTAGTTATCTGTGGGAGGCTACGGAAACGCATGGCTACGGATTTGCTACGGAAAATGCCTGTAGCATAAATGCCCGTGGGAAATTTTTACCTACGGAGTTGCTACAGACTAGTTACATATAAGCTATGGATTTTTTCGTAGGTATAATACCTACGGAATAGCTACGGACACGAATTGCTAAGGAATACCTACGGACTGCCGACAGATATGAAGTTTGACTAAAATTATGGTCAAAACAAAGTAATTTTTAAAAAGAAACAAAAAAGAAAAAAAAAACTAGGGTTTACCTTTGTTGGTCGGCTATGGTAAAATGCAGCAGGGCCTTAGCACCGGGGATGGCAGCTCGTCGGCGAGGGAAGAGTGCAGGATGAAGGAGCGCCGGCCACTAGTGGAAGATCACTTTCGACGACCAAGAGAGAGCAAAACGTTTTTTTTCTTTTTTTTTTTTTGGTCTTCATAGAGCTGTGTGAGGGGGAAAGAAGAAACAAATAAATTAGGAGGGTCTTTGTTCATTCAAAAGGGGACTTACGGCGACCTGCAAAAAAAAAAGTTTCAGCAGGAATGAAACTCGGGTCACGCTCATATATAAACAACATCCTTACCAAACGTCCGGGTCCAATTAGTTTTATTTTGTTTCAATAAAATAAAGAAAAAAACTGGAGGGGTAAGAACCGAACTCGGGTCACACGAGTATATAAAAAACGTCTTTACCAAACGGCCAGGTATGCCACATCCATAATATGTTAGACTCCAATTAGTTTTATTTTGTTTCCGTAAAATAAAGAAAAAACAAGTTGGGTAAGAATCGAACTCGCGTCTCGTCTATAATTAACCAACACAATAACCATCCGGTCAGGCATGCCACATCCAACATAAGATTGTCTCCTATTAGTTATATACACTTTCTTTTTTCATTTATTATTATTATTATTATTATTATTATTATTATTATTATTATTATTAGTAGTAGTAGTAGTAGTATTGTTGTTGTTGTTGTTGTTGTTGTTGTTGTTGTTGTTGTTATTATTATTATTATTATTATTTATATTATTATTTTTTTTTCAATATTCATATCTTAAAACTTTTTTTTTATGATCGTTTTGTTTTTACATATTTAAAACACAAACAATTAAAAATTATACTAATATTCCTAATAATAATAATATTCAAAAACATAATGATAATACATAATAATGGTAACGAATGTGTTTAACACACAAACAAACGAACAATCGAAGAAAAAAAAATACTACATTTAACACATCAACATGTTGGTGGTGGTGGTGGTGGTGATGATGATGATGGTGATGATGATGATGATGATGTTGATGTTGATGATGATGATGATGATGTATATGAGTTTGTGAGATGTATGTAAACGTATTAATAAGTATTATAGTGTTAAACCACTAAACGAGCAATGGATCTCGTATGTGCACACGGCTTTATAAATAATATTAATAGCTATAAATTTGTAAAAATATAGATAATCATGTATAATAGAGGTGTGAAAGAAACAGAGCGAAAAAAACAACGTTTGGTGCCCGAAAAATCAAAAATAAGAAAAATTCATAGCAAATCCGTAGTTAATTAGCTACGGAATTCTAACGGAAAGCATATTCCGTAGCTAATCCGTAGGTAATTACCTACGGATTAGCTACAGAATATGCGTTCCATTAGAATTCCGTAGCTAATTTGCTATAGATTTTTCATATTTTTGATTTTTCGCGCACCAAACGTTGTTTTTTTCGCTCCGTTTTTTTCGCACCTCTATTATACATGATTATATATATTTTCACCAATTTATAGCTATTAATATCATTTGTAAAGCCGTGTGCACATACGGGATCCATTGATCGTTTAGTGGTTTAATACTATAATGCTTATGAATACGTTCACATACATCTCACAAACACGTCGTTTTTTCCACTCCGTTTTTTTCACACATCTACTATAAATTATTATCTATACTTTCACCAACTTATAGTTATAAATATCGTTCATAAAGTTGTGTGCCCCTTTAGGATCCATTACTCGTTTCATTATTTAACATTGTAATGGTTACACTTTCACTAAGAAACTATTTTGTTTCTTTTAAATACATGTAGATACACATACATACATACATGCATGCATTACAATGTGTATCAAAAACCATAAGTACTAATAGGCGTTACAATACGGAACCATGAAATTTATAATGGATCCCGAAGGTGCACATGCAGTTATGAACATTATTAATAGCTATAAATTTATGAAAGTATAGATAAACATGTATAATAGAGGTGGGAAAAAAAATAACCCAAAAAAAACGACGTTTGGTGCTCGTAAAATCGAAAATAAGAAAAAATCTGTAGCCAATCTGTAGGTAACTACCTACGGATTTCTGACGGAAAGCATATTTTGTGGCTATTCCGTAGGTAATTACCTATGGAATAGCTACGGAATATGCTTTCCGTCAGAAATCCGTAGCTAATCCGTAGCTAATTACCTACAGATTAGGTACATATTTGTCTTATTTTCGATTTTTCGAACACCGAACGTCGTTTTTTTCGGTTTGTTTTTTTTGCACCTCTATTACACATGTTTATCTATACTTTCACCAATTTGTAGCTATTAATAATGTTCATAAATGGGTGTGCACATTCGGGATCCATTACTCGTTTTATGGTTTAACATTGTAATTTCAATTAATACTTATGATTTTTTTATACACATACATATAGACACATATACACAAACATACACATACACATACACATATACGTATACGTATACATACACATTCAAATATATACACATACACACACACACACACATATATATATATATATATATATATATATATATACTTACACACACATTCAAATACATACACATACACATACATACATATATACACACATAAATAGACACATACACATAACCATGCAAATACACACACACATATTGTAACAACGTAAATTTTCAAAACAATTTTCTTTCCTTAAAAATGTTTTCATCTAAGTCAAGTCATAAAAATCCAATGTATCATATCATCATACAAAACATATAAATCCCAAGATCATAAAATAAATCCTCAGCTAGTGTGTACAGATCAGGCCGGCGCCTTCCCACGGTCCTCGCTAGTACATGAAACACATAACACAACAACTGTAAGCATAAATGCTTAATGAGTTCCCCAAAATACTACTTACACACACATACACCCTTCCAGGCCATGACCTTCCGATCCATGTGTCTCAGGGGACTTCCGTTCCAACCCGGTAAACCTTCCGGTCCTACCAGCATCGACCTTCCGGTCCACATCACAATGCCTTCCGACCCATAACATAACGCCTTCCAGCCCATATCAAGCATAGCATACATAGCACATACAAACAGTTAACTTAACTACATACAATGCATACTTCTCATAACATATCTGACCTTCCGGTCAGACATAAATACCATTCCGGGTACAGTATAGTGAGAAGACTCACCTCTGATATCTCGATAACTCACTGACTTGGTAGGAATGCGATCTAGCCTCCGCCTAAACACATAAGGAAAATATTCCAATAAATATGACTGTAGTCTGACCTTTCTTAACATCCTCAGAAGGGTAAAAGACCATTTTACCCCTTTTCTCACTCAAAGGCGTCGCTGCTGACCAAACCCTAAAAGCCAACCAAAGTCAACGGTCAACTTTGACCCGACTCGGCGAGTGCACATGGGCAACTCGGCGAGTCCAACTGTCTCCTCTTAAGTGCTTAGCCCCAATTTACACGCCGAATCCCTCCCTTTACTCGATGAGTCCCCAGGCATGAATCGCGTGGCTACCTTGACTAAACTCGCCGAGTCCCAAGAACAATTCGGCGAGTACATGCCATGCACAGATTCTTTTGACCTCCTGAGGTCAGATATGTTCCTCACTTCCATAGATCTGACCTTTCCAATCAATATAATCTCGTAAAGCTTAAAACTTGATGCTTATATACATACATAATGGCATCAAATGGTGATTTAGTCCCAAAAATGGCAACCTAAGTCCAATCAGCCCTCAAGGACCCATAAAGCATATTGGATTGAAGTCTCTGAACCTCTTTGAGTCCAGATCCAAATCATAGACTCGATAAGGGACCAATTGCTCCACATAAACATCCTAACAAGAGGTTAGAAAACCCTAATCTCTAGGTTTAATACCAAAAATGAAGAAACTTCCAATGAATACCTCAAGTTGGAATCTCTGGACTCTGAAACCACTTGAGCCACACCTCCTTCAGCCTCCTCTTGCTCTTAATCACCTTGCTTTTGCCAAGCCAAGGAAAGAAAGATCAATAAAGGCTTCTCCTTCCTCCCAAACGATATAGATCCCTAAGGGTGCTCTCAAGGGATTGGTATCCGCAATGGGAGGCTAAGAGTACCCTTAAATAGGCTCCAACCCCGGAGGATTTAGGGTTTCATTAAACAGCGTGGACTCGTCGAGTCCAATGCGAATCCGGATGAACAATCACGACCCTACTCGGCGAGTCTACGCATCAACTCACTAAGTCCCTTCTCATAATTCAAAAAAATAAATGCTAAATCATATACCTGGGATTCCAGATGTTACAATTCTCCCCCACTAGAATCATACTTCATCCTCAAAGTCTCATTCTACAAAAAATTTCGGATGCTGCTCCCGCATCTTGCGCTCCGGCTCCCAAGTCAACTCTCACCCTTTCTTGTGCTACCACTGTACTTGCACCAAAGACACTTCCTTGTTCCTCAGAACGTTGATCTTTCGATCCCTAATTGCCACCGGTCTCTCCACATAGTTCACACCTGCATCCACCTGAATGTCCTCTAATGGTACTACTGCCGACTCGTCGGCAATACACTTCCTCAACTGCGACACATGAAAGGTGTCGTGAATCTGACCTAGTTCCACCGGTAGATCCAAACGGTAGGCTACCCTGCCTACTCTCGCGACTACCCTGAAAAGTCCAATATATCGGGGCCCCAACTTGCCCCTCTTCCTGAATCGGATCACTCATTTCCAAGGAGAGACCTTTAAGAGTACAAGGTTACCAACCTGAAACTCGAGCTCGGACCGACGCCTGTCTGCATAACTCTTCTGGGGACTCTGAGTGGTCAACAATCTCTGCCTGACCTGCTGTATCTGCTCTGTCATCTAAAGCACAATCTCCGTACTACCCATTACCCGTTGCCCCACCTCTTCCCAGCAGATGGGGGTCCGACACCTCCTCCCATACAACAGCTCAAAGGGTGGCATACCAATGCTCGAGTGATGGCTATTGTACGAAAACTCTGCCAAGGGTAAATATGTGTCCCAACTTCCGCCAAAATCCAAAACACATGCTCGGAGCATATCCTCGAGTGTCTGAATCATCTGCTCACTCTGCCCATCCCTTTGTCGGTGGTATGTGGTACTGAAATGCAGCCTCGTACCCAACTCTTTGTGAAACTTCTTCCAAAATCTGGAAATAAATCGTACGTCCCTATCTGAAATAATCGACATCAGGACCCCATGTTGCGATACCACCTCCCTCACATACATCCCTGCCAACCTCTCAGCAGAAGAGCTCTCACTTATAGCAAGAAAATGAGCGCTCTTCTTCAACCTATCCACAATCACCCAAATTGCATCGACCCCTCTGGCATTCCTTGGCAATTTGGTGATAAAATCCATGGCAATCTGTTCCCACTTCCACTCGGGAATCTCCAGCGGCTGCAGCTTACCATGCGGACGTTGGTGCTCGGCCTTAACCTGGCAACAAGCCAGACACCTTTCGACGAACCATGCAACATCCCTCTTCATACAGGGCCACCAATACTCCTTCTTTAGGTCCAAATACATCTTAGTAGCCCCGGGATTGATCGAGAACTTCGATCGATGTGCTTCTTCCATCAAAATGGTACACGTCCCGCCCACAAAAGGTACCCAAATCCGTCCCTGAAATGTCATAAGCCCCCGACTATCGGTAACGAACTATGATACCTGCCCGACAACCTGCTCCCTCTTTCGGTTTTCTGGTCTCGCAACCTCAGCCTGGGCCCCTCGGATGGTGTCCAATACCATAGTCATCAATGTCAACCTCATACAAACATCTCAAATCGGGGCGCTCTCCTCCCTACGGCTCAAAGCATTGGCTACGACATTAGCCTTGCCCGGGTGGTACAGGATCTCACAATCATAATCCTTCACCACATCCAACCATCTCCTCTGGCGCATATTCAGGTTTGGCTGATCCATCAAGTACTTCAGACTCTTGTGGTCTGTGTATATGGTACACCGAACCCCATACAGATAGTGCCGCCAGATCATGAGGGAAAACACCACAACCCCCAGCTCCAGATCATGGGTGGGATATCTCGACTCATGAGGTTTCAGCTGCCTCGACGCATATGATATAATGTGCTCCCTCTTCATAAGCACTGCCCCTAACCCAGATATTGATGCATCACAATATACTACAAAATCCTCCATCCCTTCTGGGAGTGCGAGCATCGGGGCTTCGCGCAACTTTTGGCAAAGTGTCTCAAATGATGAGTGCTACTCCGGACCCCATGAAAATGCAACACCCTTCCCGGTCATCTTTGTAATTAGCCCGACAATCTTGGAGAAACCCCTAATAAACCATCGATAATAGCCGACCAATCCCAGAAAGCTTCTGATCTTAGTTGGTGATCTCGGCACCTCCCATCTCATCACCGCCTCGATCTTGGATGGGTCGACCAATATCCCCTTCTGGTTAACAAGATGCCCTAGGAATTGGACCTCTCGTAACCAGAAATCGCACTAGGAGAATTTGGCATACAGCCTCTCCGCTCTCAGAACTCCAAGGATCTCCCTCAAATGCTCCTCATGCTGCTCTCTAGACCTCGAATATACCAAAATATCATCAATGAATATAATCACCGACCGATCCAGCATCAGCCTGAACACCCTGTTCATGAGATCCATGAACGCAGCTGGGGCATGGGTGAGCCCAAAAGGCATCACCACAAACTCGTAATGTCTATAACGAGTTCTGAATGCAGTCTTCTGGATATCTTCATCCCGAACCCTCATCTGATGATAACCCGACCTCAAGTCTATCTTGGAGAACCAAGATGCCCCCTGTAATTGATCAAACAGATCATCGATCCTAGGTAACAGATACCGGTTCTTGACCGTCAAGTTGTTGAACTCCTGGTAGTCAATACACATCCGGTGTGAACCATCCTTCTTCTTGACAAAAAGGATCGGCGCTCCCCAAGGTGAGCTACTCGGTCGAATAAAACCCTTTCCCAGCAGCTCCTGAAGCTGCGAGGATAACTCCTGCATCTCTGGTGGAGCGAGGCAATAAGGTGCCTTGGTGATTGGTGCTGCTCCCGAAAGCAGATCGATACGGAACTCCACCTGCCTTTCTGGAGGCACGCCCGACAGTTCCTCGAGAAACACATCCGGAAACTCGCACACTACCAGTACCTTGTCAACCGAACTTGGCCTCCCCGCGGCCACTCGTGTGTCCATTACATAGGCTATGAATCCACTGCAACCCTGCTGCAAACTCTGTCTCGCCCTAGCAGCCGAAAAAAACATTGACCCACACCAGTCCCCTCTCCATACACAATAAGCACTCCCCCACTAGGATCTCGTATGGTCACCAGCTGTCTCTCGTAGTCAATGACCGCACCAAACTTACTCAACCAGTCCATGCTCACAATGACACACACATCTCCCATCGCGATAGGAACTAGATCTATAAGGAACTTGACACCAAAAATCTCGAGCACACATCCTAGAATCACGTCGGTGGCATATACCGCTTTCTCATCAGCTATGGAAACCCTCAAGGGTCGACTCATCACCTCCCGATCAATACCGATGTGCTTACTAAAAGCCAAAGATACAAAAGACCGACTCGCACCCGAGTTAAATTTATACCATCTGTTTTTTTATACCAAGGCAGGTACAGAATTCACAAGAAAAGTACCTACGCATATCATAATATAAGCACAATATCCCAACATGGAAGTAAATACATGAAAGAATACACACCAGCCACAACATCGGGCGTCATGCGGACCTCCTCCGCAGTCAAGTGAAAAGCTCTCCCATGAGCCTTCGGAAACTCGGCCTTCGTCGGTCGAATCTCAGTAACCCTAGCAGCAGGCGCAAATCCCTGTGCTGATCCCTAGTGAAGCTGAGGATACTCAGCCTTCCGATGGCCGGTCTGGTTGCAATGGAAGCAAACCATAAATCCTTTGGGGCAATCCCTGGCAATGTGCCCCTCCTTGCCACATTTGTAGCAAGCACCTGATCGACAGGCCCCCCCATGACCCTTACCGCACTTTCCGCAAGTGCGGCCCTTCTGACCTCCCGTCCTCGAATTGGCGGACTTGGTCCGCTTGGCTGTCGGCTGAGACTAAGCCGGCCATCGATCCACCCGCTGAGACTCGGCCTCCTCCCTGGCCTGAGTCTCCAACTCGATCTCCCACTTCCGGGCATTTGCCTGGAGCTCAGAAAATGTCCAGTATGCCGAGTTCGATACGAACTCCCGAATGTCCCTCCTCAGTATACCCAAATATCGACTCATCTGTTCCTGCTCAGTAGACACCTCCTCAGGGCAGAACATCGCCCTCTCATGAAATTTCCGGGTGACCAGAACAACTGAATCATTACCCTGCTTGAGGGTTAAGAACTCCTGAATCAACCGTTCCCTCTCCACGGGGGGAACATACTCGTCTCTGAACATGGTAGTGAATCTCTCCCAAGTCACTGCTGAAATCTCTGCAAGAGTGAAGTTTACCGTCACGAACTTCCACCAATCCTTCGCTCCTAGGCGGAGCTGGTTCAAAGCAAACCGTACCCTCAGATGCTCCAGACATGAACACGTATAGAAGCATCCCTCAATGTCAGCAATCCATCTCATCGTAGCGATCGGATCCAGCGTCCCATCAAACTCGGGTGGCTTCGTGTTGCTGAATTCCCGGAATAGCAACGAGTCACCTCCCTGAGGTCTGGCAGCAGCCACAACTGCTGTAGCTGCAGCGGCTGCGGCCTCAGTCACTGCGGCGTACCGCTCATCGAAAGTCTCCAACAACGTGGTCTTGATAGACCCAAACATCTCCAGAATCTCGGCCCGAATCGCTGCAGCCACCTGATCGTGGATCATCTGACGAAGCTCCTCGTCACACACACCGCTTGTTCGAGGTCTGTGGCGTGTCCCAACCATAATGCATCTGAAATATAACACAAAAATATCAGAGACTCCATCGAGCATACTCGCACTCGATAACGCAACCCTACTCGACCTCCGATACCCAAAGGATTCTTACTTGGGCTGCCCACTGATCCGGTATCTTTAGTAGTACGGGCCCTATACTACTGACTAAACCGCATCAGCATTCACCCCAAGTCATCCTCCTTGGACCCCGGATCACGAGTACTCTATTCTTGCTATGCATTGGCTACCTACTCACTCTCAATATATCTCATAGCAGCAGGATTCCCTAGACTAAGGCATCACAAATCAGGCCACTCTAGTCCTAATATGAATACCTAGTCTACTCTAGAATGCATAAAGGATACAAGTAATTTTAAAAGCGAGTATCAGCTTTAAAGCTGGTGAGATCATAAGTATTTTAGTGTCTTAATTTGTATGTAAATACTTGTATGTATTTGAAATGTAAGTATTTGTATGTATACGAATTGTAAGTATTGAAAATGTAAATGAACTGTAAGTATGAAAATGTATATAGATTGTAAGTATGAACATGTTTGTAAAACAACTGTAAACGTTTGAAAAACCCTAGAAATCCCTATGATTCCTACTAGTAACAAAAGGAGTCTTCTACCAAAACTTAAATGTTCTCATGTAGCCTTCTATCAAGACCTAACTGCTCTGAATGTAGTTTCTACCAAGACCTAACTGTTCTGAATGTAGTCTTCTACCAAGACCTAACTGTTTCTGAATGTAGTCTTCTACTAAGACCTAACTGTAATATTACTACCCTTTGGTACCCGGGCAAATAACAATGTTAACTGAAGACATCCGTAGATGTACATTTACCTCTGTTGCTAACAGCTGGGTATAGGAATAGTCAGTCCCCAAAAGTATACATGTAATGGTATCAACCGTTGACATCCGTGGATGTGCTTTTACCTTTGTAGCTAGCAGAGATTCTAGGAATGGTTAGTCCCGCAACGTATCATTGGGTACTAGGATGTTAAATCCAATCTATATCGTCGATTATGTGATTGAATCACAAGGTGAAGATAAGAATAAGGATTATATAACAGAATCTATACATATAAAATGTACTAGTAATTCCTGTAAGTGTACTCATGTACACGTGATCATGTGACCATATCTATGTAATAGTATGGTAAGGTACTGTAATGTTCTAGCTGTAGTGTACGTTCTCTCTATCTAGCAAGTATAGTAATGTACAGTAATGTTATAGCTGTAGTGTACGTACTCTCTATCTACCAAGTATAGTAATGCACTGTAATGTTCTAGAAAGTATGATTCATAAATGAACTGACTCATTGTATAGTATTGCGTTCTAGTAATAGTTCTAATATCTTCCTAAACTACCCATATGGTAGCTTACTAGTAATATAGCTGGTACGTATGAACATGGATGTATACCCTTGCTACCCAAGGGCATTGGATGAACTGGAAGGGCCTTTAGGACTATATATGTACATATGATATATAACTAATATTTAAACGACCTTCGAACGGATACCCGATATCCCACCAAAACACATCCAAATCGAGGAAAAGGAAATAGGGTGGATAGCCTTCCTAAGTCTTTTAAACATTTCTTATATATCTATACATATATAGGCATGCAATTGATAATATAAAAGCATAAAATAAGTTTTGTTAAACCTTTGAACATAATTATTATCTAAGAAAAGATCGACTTGATGTCAGTCTATAAAACCGTTTGAAGGCATGGGTTTGATAAAACAAATTTAGTATAAGGAAACATTTGTTTGAATCACAATTGTAAATTAGTTTGAAGTAAAACATACAGAGTAAATGTACAATGTAATAACGATGTTTAAACACATAAAGTGTTTATGAAAAACATTTGAAGTAAACTGTTTGGTAAAACGGCTAATGAGTAGCCAACCATTTGAATGCTGCTTATTAATCACATGTGATTAATATAATAATTAGAATTATTCTACTTGTATCCCCCCTATAAAACATTTAAAAATAGTTAAAACATTGATTAAGGGGTATGAACTCACCTATAGCAAGTGGATCGGAAGGAAGTGTCGGATGAGTGCTTGGTGTCAAGTGAAGACTTAGACACGCACAAAGATCCTAATAACATATAAGGATATATGTATATACACAATTAGTCTTTAAACAACTAATAAAGAAAGTTAAGACACTCTAGGACATGTTAAAAACTTTATACAAGTGTTATAAGTCTCAAGGGTTGCATCTAAGTGTTGTAGGGAAAGGCTAGTGTGTTTGGGGTTTAAGGGTAAACTCCCTTGGAGTTTACGGTTTTCATGACCAATACCCAAGGAGTTTACGGCAGTAAACTCAAGGGTTTACGGTCGTAAACTCTACACTTTATGATCATATGTTGGTTTGAAGTCTTCTAAGCTATGCCAAGCATTCCTACTTCATGATTTAGCCTTAGGAAGTGTTGTGTGGCAGCAAAACACTCCTAAATGGAGTTTACGGTCTAAGGACCATTTCTTCATGATTTTACTACCTTAAACTCATGAGTTTACTACCTTAAACTCATGATTTTACTACCTTAAACTCCTAAGTTTGGTATTTGGCGGTTTTCAAGTCCTTAGCTCAAACATGGCACTAGTCTAGGTTAGATTGTAGCCATAAGGAACAACCATGGGCCATTTATGGGACATTTACACCACATTTGAGGTGTTTACATTTGTCGGAGATCCCCAAACTGTAAACACATAAAAATATGTGATTTTGGTGCTTTTTGTGTGATACACTCATCAAGGATGGATCTAGACAAGTCCCTAAGGCATTGTGAAGCATCTAGTCACCCTAAAGCACCCTAAGGCACTATATTGGGTGTTAACGGTTTTGGGAGCCTCCCAAAACCGTGAACACCTTGTTCTTGGTGTTCTTGGGACTTTTCCTTGGTATAAACATGTATATCAAGCTTAAAATGACTTTAGGATAGAAGTAGTTACATAGAGGAAGCTTGAAATGAACTTTAAATCCAAGAACACTTAGTGTGTGTTCTTGGTGTTCTTGGTGTTTTCTGAAACTAATCAAAACACAAAAATGGATGGATTAAAGGATGTACAATCACCAGATTAAGTGATATACTAACTTGAAAGGACTAGAAACACTTACTAGATTGAAGATTTTGAATAAAAACTTGGATGATACTTGAGAGGATATTTTGGAGTTTACTCTTTTGGTGTTTGGGGAGTAAACTCAATAATGACTAGTCTTGGGGAGTAAACTCATACATAGGTATGAGTTCATGATTTTTGGGTGATTTTTCAACCAAAACATAAAAGTTTGATCGAGAATTTCTAAGACGCGAGGTGTTTGCGGTTTTTAAAATTTAAAACCCGCGACGACACTTTCTTTCACCCGTTCGCTTAAAAATAATATTAAAATAATCAAACGAATTTTATATTTCTTGAAAATAAGAAATAATGACTTTAACTTATGATACGAAGTGGTTGACTTTTAGGGTTTGACCGAATGGAAATTTCGTGTTGTCACAATAAAGATCCAATGTATCATATCATCATATAAAACATATAAATCCCAAGATCATAAAATAAATCCTCCGCTAGTGTGTACAGATCACGCCGGCACCTTCCCACGGTACTCACTAGTACCTGAAACACACAACACAACAAATGTAAGCATAAATGCTTAGTGAGTTCCCCAAAATACTACTTACACACACATACGCCCTTCCACGCGATGACCTTCTGGTCCATGTGTCTCAGAGGACTTCCGTCCCAACACGGTAAACCTTCCGGTCCTACCAACGTTGACCTTTCGGTCCACATCACAATGCCTTCCGGCCCATAACATAACGCCTTCCAGCCCATATCAACCATAGTATACGTAGCACATACAAACAATTAACTTAATTACATACAATGCATACTTCTCATAACATATTCGACCTTCCGGTCACACATAAATACCCTTCCGGGTACAGTATAGTGAGAAGAATCACCTCTGATATCTCGGTAACTCACTGACTCGGTAGGAATGCGATCTAGCCTCCGCCTAAACACATAAGGAAAATATTCCCATAAATATGATTGTACTCTAACCTTTCTTAACATCCTCAGAAGGGTAAAAGACCATTTTACCCCTTTTCTGACTCAAAGGCGTCGCTGCTGACCAAACCCTAAAAGCCAACCAAAGTCAACGGTCAACTTTGACCCGACTCGCCAAGTGCACATGGGCAACTCGACGAGTCTGCCTGTCTCCTCATAATTCCTTAGCCACAATTTACACGTCGAGTCCCTCCCTTTACTCGACGAGTCCCCAGGCATGAATCGCGGGGCTACCTTGACTCAACTCGCCGAGTCCCAAGAACAACTCGGCGAGTACATGCCATGCACAGATTCTTTTGACCTCCTGAGGTCAGATCTATTACTCACTTCCATAGACCTAACCTTTCCAATCAATATAATCACGTAAAGCTCGAAACTTGATGCTTATATACATACATAATGGAATCAAATGGTGATTTAGTCCCAAAAACGGCAACCTAAGTCCAATCACCCCTCAAGGACCCATAAAGCATACTAGATTGAAGTCTCTGAACCTCTTTGAGTCCAGATCCAAAGCATAGACTCGATAAGGGACCAATTGCTCCACATAAACATCCTCACAAGAGGTTAGAAAACCCGAATCTCTAGGTTCAATACCAAAAATGAAGAAAGTTCCAATGAATACCTCAAGTTGGAATCTCTAGACTCTGAAACCACTTGAACCACACCTCCTTCAGCATCCTCTTGCTCTTGATCACCTTCTTTTTGCCAAGCCAAGGAAAGAAAGATCAATAAAGGCTTCTCTTTCCTTTCAAACGATATAGATCCCTAAGGGTGCTCTCAAGGGACTGGTAGCCGCAATGGGAGGCTAAGAGTACCCTTAAATAGGCTCCAACCCCAGAGGATTTAGGGTTTCATTAAACAACGTGGACTCGCCAAGTCCACTCATGGACTCGCCGCGTCCAATGCGAATCCGGATGAACAATCACGACCCTACTCGGCGAGTCTACGCATCAACTCACCGAGTTCCTTCTCATAATTCAAAAAAACTAAATACTAAATAATATACCTGGGATTCCGGATGTTACACACACACACACACATATATATATATATATATATATAGAGAGAGAGAGAGAGAGAGAAAGAGAGAGATACATACACACATGCACACGCATATACACACATACGTGTACGTGCACATACATAAACGTACATACACATACATACATACATACATACATACACATACAAATGTACATATTTCCCCTTCTTATCATCATTTTTTATTATTTATACATTAAACGTAGATATTTTTCACCATATTGATTTGTTAAACGTTGTTTTTTTCGTTTAATCGTTCTTTTATTAAACACATTTGTTACCATTATTATATGTTATCATTATGTTTATAAATATTATTATTAGTATGATTTTTAATTGCTCGTGTCTTAAATATATATAAAAAATGATCCAAAAAAAAAGTTTAAAGAAGAGTATTAATGAAAAATAATAATAATAATAACAATAATAATACTAATAATAATAATAATAGTAATAGGAATTAATTAATCAATTGGTATTTCATAGCTATTTTCTAGCTATTTTCCTCCGTCGGTAATCTGTAGCTATTCCGTAGCTAATTACCTACAGAATATATATACGGATTTTCTTCTGTCGCTAATGTGTAGCTATTCTGTAGGTAATTACCTATGGAATAGCTACGGGTTCACTTCCGTCGCTATTCCGTAGTTATTACGTAGCTATCCCGTTACTAAATTAGGGCATCCCATTCCGTAGGTATTCCGTAGGTAATTACCTACGGAAATTTTACGTAGCTATTTTCTGTAGCAAAACACTTAGTTTTCTAGTAGTGGGGCCACCCGGGTATTGTATTGGATTTAGAGAGCAAGGTTAGCTCGTAGAAAGGATCAATTATCTATGGCTAAGGATTAGCAGTTGTTAAGCAGACCTATTGAAGGACATATGTGCTTTCTTTGTAAAGCATTACATCGGGTATGATGAAAATTTTATGAATAATGATTGTTTAAGGACAAGCTTCAAAATAGGTTATGGTTGGTATGTTGTAACACAGTTTAGGGATTGCTAGTGCACCAACTATATATGTCGGGATTATAGATTAAAATTGCTAACCCATACTAATCATTTGGATGTGTTGGCTTGTTGTCAGATGTCCGGAGGAATGATAACAAAAACGATGTTATGTTGTAGGCTTGTCATGCCAATCATTAGATGGTGCAACGACATCTCGTGGAATAGTGTATGTGCAACTTGTGCGAGTGGAACACAAAAATAATAATCTAGAGCTTGTATATTGTGTTGCTTGATTTTCCTAATAAATAATTTATTTAATGTGTGAAAAAAAACTAAGGTTGGGTAGTAAATTTTGGTACTTTATTGTGTAGGAGAAGTGTTTCTTTACTAACCTATGCTTATTATTGACTTTGATAACTATTAAAGTTAATTCCTAGATCAAATCTATCATAATATGAATTTAATTATAATTGTGTAGATAATCGTCTTTTATAATTATACAATTTAGTTTTCTGAACAAGATAACTAATACTTTAGAAACTGGTAAATAATAACTAATATTCATTACACTTAATTGGAATCTATGATAATTGAAGGTAAAATCAAAGCCTATCTCAAAACATATTTATATCTTTGTCTCTAAGTCCATTCTCAAGTTTTGTTTATTTTGTTAGTTTAGTTGAATTGAATCAAAACCCCCTTTGTTACTTTACTGTTTGTAGTTTAAATATCATTCAAATATATCTTAATTAAATTCCAATTCTCCCAGTGATCGACACCTAACAAAATCTATAATGCTATATGATTAGGTCCATTGTATATAATCTGTATTAGTTTAGTTGTGATAGATTAGGGTTTTTAAAATTTCGCAATGAGATACTACATCATTAGTGATGTGACTTCCCAAGTTGTTAGTTTGTGTTCCTCTTAATGGAGTGACAATTTTGTGTTTAAATAATGTTCTAAAGTGTGAACTACTTGAAGAAGAGGTTTTTGACTCATAAAATAACTACCAAGTACTCGAATGGCCTTCTACATGAGAATCCTTCCACCTTTTCTAAGACCTTCACAATCACCATCTACATCGAATAAGGAACAAACCTTCTATGTCGTCATCCCATGGAGAGATTTGGAACCCAACAGTCAGAGACAAAGTACAAAATAATAGATCTGAAGGTGTATAAAGTCGACAATGACGGTAATGGCGGTAGTCAGAAATGATGGTTATGTTGGATTACATGTCTAAGAACATAACTATTATTGGTATGTACTTGACCCTAGAGTAGCATGGTCCATTTGTGTTGCATACCACCAGGACAATTTGATAGGATAGACTTTTGAGAAGAGGTTATTTATGATTTGTTAATATATTATAAGTTCTAATATGTTAATATGAAATCATATTATTTAATTAGTATTGATCAAGAAAGAATTTGGAATTAATTTTATGATCAGAAAGAGACTAATTAAATATAAGGGGTTGATTGGTACATCATTCAGTCTTATGGTGTGGGACAATGATCCATGATTCCTTAGGTTGGGCTAAACCCATGTGACATCCCATGGATGTGATGGGATTTTGAGCATTCTAACACTTCCTAAGTGTACATGCAACCCTAATAACCATGGATCTATGTTTGTCTAAATATCATGCAAAGTTTAATTCGAAGGTTATATTCCTATCTAGCATACATGGGGAACAATTTTTAACTTGAATGGAAGATAGAATAGCTTACCTTGTTGTTGCTTATGATCCTTGAAACCTTGTGAGCCTAGCACCCTAAGTGTGATTCCTCAAATGCTTCACACAACACCAAATGAAATGGAGTAAACTTTGAAAGAATCTTACACTTGCAAAAATCGGCCCTAGCCCTTACTTGTTCATGTGTAGCTGATTTTTGGTGGAGAATGAGTTCCTTATATAGTGTTGACACATCTAGGGTTACACCATGTAAACCCTATTGTGTCATGACTCTTCATTTCCATGACCCATGGGTTTGTAACTCCCATGGAGAATCCATGGAGCACCATATGGGTGGAACTCAACTTGATAATCCATGGAGCCTCTTAGCCCACTATACAAGTTATGGATGATTTACGTAATCAACCAATATATTTAATTAGTTATCTTTTGATCACTTAATTAACTCTAAATTAATCCTTGATCAAACTAATTAAATAATATTATTAATATATTAGAACTTATAATATATTAATAATCCACAAGTGTTATTTCTCTCATTTAGTCTATCCAATTGCATGGTGCCATGCAATCCAAATGGACCATGTCGGGTCGGGTCAAGTACATACCAGAAATAGTTATGGACTTAGACACTTTATCCCAAAATACTAATATATTGCACATAAGACATATAAAAATATCAACACGTACTGGTCCACAGCTTTACACACTAGATTACCCCTGGGCCCACAGTGTGAGTCTGAATTGCCTTCCGGACCCACAGCTCACATCTGGATTGCCATCGAGCCCACAGTACAAGTCTCCCTCAGCTCGTATCTGGAATGCCCCTGGGTTTGTTGGTTACCGCACGGAGCAGTATAATCTCAACCCATCCCGCATAATATGTTGATATATAACACAACCAATGCACATATTGATAATCACATAATACTACTATTAGTCCTACAGGTCTACCTAACTGGCATAGAACCTAACATGCAACACTAACTCATACTCAAATACTATAAACTACTAGGATATCATATCCAATGGGTTGGCCTTGGTGCCTTAGCCCCTTAGTATACTGAGGTAACTCACCTTGCAACTGTCGACTCGAAAGATAAGCTCAAACTCTCTGATCACCACCATAAACTCCACCACCTATATTCACCATAAAACCGTACTTGAAATTTACCAAGTTCCCAAAATGCCTTAGAATCAAATAGTCAACCCTTGGTCATAGTCAGAGTCAACAGTCAAGATTAACAGTCCATGTTGACACGACTCATCGAGTGCAGTCACTAACTCGCCGAGTCATTCCAGAACTCAAGTAGTCGTCAACTCCCCCCACAGAATCGTCGAGTTTTCCATGCAACTCGCCGATTCAATGCAGAAGTCCATTATCGACAATCTTCATTGGACTCGCCAAGTTGACCATGCAACTTACCGAGTCCCTTCAGTCCATTATCCATTCAGATGCTTATTAAGCCATATTAAAGTTCCATATTGCAGATGCAGCTTCCCAAGGCATGTTTATCACGTAAAGTTGCAAACTTTACGTGCATGCAAGGCTCTAAAGTCTTATAATGTCAAAACCAAGCTTCCAATGGAGTTTTCCACTTAAGGAGAGGTTCATACTTGCTAAAGCTTAAAACTTTATGGACTTAGAGACAAAAGAGAGTTCAGATCTGGAGTTACAACTTCAGATCTTAGCTTATACCAAAGAATAGCTTCCTAATATGCTAGAAACTCCCTAATCTTTAACCAAATGAGACCTAGAAGGAAATGAGGTCAAGGTAACGACTTGATACCTTCTAAAAGATGTTAACTGAGGTAGATATCAGATCTCCACACGTTCCTTTCCTCTAGCCAGTTGCTCTCCAAGTTCTTCTCACTAATATCCACCTACCAAAGCTTGAAACACTCAATAATGGAGCACACATAAGGATTAGGGTTTGTTGGACTCTAAAGAGGCTGTAAGGTGGCTAAAGGAGGCTTATGATACTTTAAATAGGGTGCAAACCCCAGGATATTACGGTTTCATCCTCCAGCTCCTACTCGTGGAGTCCTATGTTGGACTCTGCGAGTAGGTCACTTAAAGATGTGGCCTAATCTGCTTCCACTCGATGAGTCAGGGCATCCAACTCGTCGAGTAAACCTTGAAATTATGAAAATTAAAGCCATAAATTTATAACCTGAGAGTCGGTGCTTTACAATTCTCCCCCACTTAAACTAGACTTCATCCTCGAAGTCTACTGCGGTGAACAACCCTGGATAGTGCTCCCACATTTTTGACCCCAGCTCCCACCTCCACTTAGACTCTATTTGGTTCTCCCATTGTACCTTTACCAATTGTATCTCTTTGTTCCACAGAACCTTCACCTTCCTCTCCAGAATGACCACGGTCCTTTCAACATAATTCAGGCATTCATCGACCTGAATGTGATCCAATGATACTATTGCCTCCATAACCAGAATGCACTACCGCAATAGCGAAACATGAAAGGTGTTGTGCATCCAATTGAGCTCCTTTGGTGGATCTAACATGTATGCTACCTTGCCAACCCTAGCAATGATCCTGAAAGGCCCAATGTATCGGGGACCCATTTTCCCTCTCTTCCTGAAGCGGATCACAACCTTCCAAGGTGATACCTTCATGAGTACCATGTCACCAACTTGGAACTCTAACTCGGATCGGTGCCTGTCATCTTAACTACTCTGCCGACTCTCAGCGGTCCGTAGCCGCAACCTAACCTGTTGAATCTTCTTGGTAATCTACAAGACTACCTCCGTATGTCCCATCACCCTATGTCCGACCTCACTGCAACAAACTGGGGTACAACATCTCCGACCATACAACAACTCTAAAGGTCGGGCGCCAATGCTAGAATGATATTTGTTGTTTTAGGTTAAATCTACAAGGGGTAGGTGGGAATCCAAGCTACCATTGAATTCGATGACACATACCCTCAACATATCCTTGAGTGTCTGAATGGTCCGCTCGCTCTGACCGTCGGTTTGCAGATAAAATGTTGTGCTAAAATGCAGCCGCATGCCCAGTTCCTCGTGGATATTCTACCAGAAACGGGGGGTAAATCTAACATCTAGGTCGGAAACAATGAAGACCAGAACCCCATGGTGAGGGAAGATCTCGCAAACATACACGTCAGCCAACTTCTTGGTTGAAGAACCCTCCTACATAGCCATTAAATGGGCACTCTTTGTCAATCAATCTACGATGACCAATATAGCATCAAACCCCTTCGATGTCCTCGGCATTTTGGTAATGAAATCAATCGTGATTTGTTCCCATTTCCACATGGGAATCTCCAGGGGCTATATCATACCATGCGGCTGTTGGATAAGGTGTCTAAGTCCATAACTATTTCTGGTATGTACTTGACCCGACCCGGCATGGTCCATTTGGGTTGCATGGCACCATGCAATTGGATAGACTAAATGAGAGAAATAACACTTGGAGATTATTAATACATTATAAGTTCTAATATTTTAATAATATTATTTGATTAGTTTGATCAATAATTAATTTAGAATAAATTAAGTGATCAAAAGAGAACTAATTAAATATATGGGTTGATTATGTAAATCATCCATATCTTATATAGTGGGCTAAGAGGCTCCATGGATTATCAAGATGGGTTCTACCCATAGGATGCTCCATGGATGCTCCATGCGAGTTACAAACCCATGGGTCATGGAAATGAAGAGTCATGACACATTAGGGTTTACATGGTGTAACCCTAGATGTGTCAACACTATATAAGGATCTCATTCTCCACCAAAATCGGTTACACACTAAGGAAACAAGAGGGCTAGGCCGATTTCAAGAAGTGTGCATTCTCTCAAAAGTCTTTCCAAGAGCATTTGGTGTTGTGTGAAGCATTTGAGGCATCACACTTGGGGTGCTAGGCTCATAAGGTTTCAAGGAACATAAACAACAACAAGGTAAGTTATTCTATCTATCATTCAAGTTAAAATTGTTCCCCATGTATGCTAGTTAGGAATATAGCCTTGGAATTCAACATTGCATGATAATTAGACAAACATAGATCCAAGGTTATTAGGGTTGCATGTACACTTAGGAAGTGTTAGAATGCTCAAAACCCATCAGTGGTATCAGAGCCTAGGCTTGTTTGCTGTTTATTTGTGCTTAAAAGTTGAAAAAAAGTCGAAAATCTTGTTGTCTAACGAATGGACTCGTCGAGTCCATGGGGGGGACTCGTCGAGTTCACATGTATCTTCAACCTACTCGGCGAGTAAGTTCATGCACTCGGCGAGTAGGGTCAACAGATTGCAGAATTTCAACTTTAGTTGCTGGAAATGGACTAGAAACATTACCCTAAACTATTTTGGTAATTGAAAACTTGTTTTGATGGTGTAATGTTCTTTCTAATTCATTTACGACAACTAGTTATCAAAATTACAAAGTTTTAAGTGTAATTTTGATTTATGAATGTGTTTATATTCATGTTCTTGTTCTTATGATGTTTTAGATGATCATAGGAATTATTTGTAACCTATGTGGTAGATTAATTCTTGATCATAATGTGTTTTAATGGAGTCCATAACTTGTCCTCAAGTTATGGAAAACCAAGAGTCACACTTGAATTAAAACCATTAAAAAGAACACAAGAGTTAGAAAAATGAAGAGTCTTCATTTTATTACTCTATTAAACTCATAAGTTACAAGAAATGAAAAGTTTTGAAAGTTACAAAACTTGCCCTCAAGTTTTGGGACAAGTAAAGTTAAGTTAAAACTTTAGTTCCAACCCTTAGAATTTTAAAAGTTAAAATTCAATCCTTATACTTATATTATGATGATTTAATAATTATATATATATATATATATATATATATATATATATATATATATATATATATATATGTATAAGAACAAAGTCGTCTTACCGCTAGTACACCTCATTCACGAAGCCGGTCTATAAGGTGGGTATAAGGTTGTTGCCTATAAAATAGTGACTTAATGGGTGTCTACTCTCACCCACCGCTTGCTTGACTGGTGGAGGGTCGTTAGCCGAACGGGAAAGACAAGGACTTATAAATTCTCATTCAAAGTATGATGAATATTATAAAGTAACTAAATGTTTTATTAAATTCCCAATCTTAGTTACTTTAGGAAAACGTGAATAAGGTGCTAACCCATGAAATTACACTTTACACTTTGTCTAAGTCATTGGTGGAGCGTGTGTGGTTAACCGACACACTAACTTGGACTTAACAAGGTAGGTAAAGGGTGACTTAACGTTTATTATATTATCGGTGGAGCGTGTGTGGTTTACCGGCACATCGATTGAGTAATAAACTTTAAGGGTACCAAGTGATTTGCATGGTTACTTCACAACTCGTTTTGTGATCCTCGGTATCCCAGTCACAAAACTTGGAGGGCACACTCGAGATTGAAACATGCCTTTGAAAAGCTCATTGAATCTAGGAATTTCTAGGAAGCAAACAAAACCTTATACATAAATGTTTCGGTTTTCGTGGTGGAAATTGGTGAATCGTCATTCACCTACCTTTCAAATATGGTATAGCTTAGACTACGGCTTACCTCTTCTAAGCTATGCTATATTGTGATTGGATCCTAGCCTTAATTTTACATTTGGGTGTTTTATTAAGCACTCTCATATATCTATACTAAACTTGTTCTCTTCTTTCAGATGTCTTCAAACAATGCTGCTTTTGGCTGGAATCCTAATGGCTCCTTTACTCTTATAAGCTTGTGTGGGAAAGTTACCTTTGATGGATCCAACTTCAATGAGTGGATCAGAAACATCAGGATGATTACCTGCTACGAGGACAAAGAATATGTCCTTGACAAGGAGCTTAAGGAAATTGATGAGTTCACTGCAACTCCCCAGGAGATCGTTGAAAGAGATGCAACCAGGGTGGCTTGCATCATGTTGGCCACAATGACAGCTGAACTCCAAAAGTCTTATGAAGATTTCTACCCTTATGAAATCCACCAAGATTTGATGGAAAGATACCATCAAAGTGCACGACAAGAGAGGTATGAGATCATCTGCTCCATGATAACAGCCATGATGAAGGATGGGGAATCCGTCACGAGCCACATGCAGAAAATGCAAAGGTATGTGGATCGGTTGCTAAAGCTTAATGTGAACTTCCCTGAGGAGCTTGCAATAGACATCATTTTTCACTCCTTACCACCGTGCTATGATCAATTCCGCATGACATATCACATGAACAAGGAAGAGGTCACCCTCAGCAAACTTCAGGGACTTCTCAAGACCGCAGAAACAGGTCTTAAGGGGAAGTCAGTTGCTATCACTCCTACTCCAAACTCAACTCCGGTTTTGGCAATCGGGAAAAGTCGAGGGAGGAAGAGAAAGAGATCTTCGAAGGGTACCAAGGCTCGGACCCTTGATGGCTCTTATTCAAGTGGAACCAAGAAAGGTTTAATTACTCCTTCTTCTGACCCAAAAGAGGCTGAATGCTTCTATTGCCATGAAAAGGGTCATTGGAAGCGGAACTGCCCAAAATACCAGTAGGATGTGAAGGATGGGAAAGTCAAACCCAACCATGCAGGTATTTACACTATCATTTATAATAACTCACCCCATTCTAAATCTTGGGTCCTTGATATCGGTTGTGGTATTCATAATTGTTGTGACTTGCAGGGACTATGAAGAAGTGAGGATGTGGAGCAAGGAAGAATAAACTTGATCATGAGGAATAGGAAAGCTTCACCTATCACCAAGATTGGAGTTTATACTTTATCTCTAAGTAGTGGGTTTAGTTTAGATTTGAATAAATGTTGTTACTCGCCAGGAATGGCAAGAAATATTATTTCCTTTCATGCTTTGTACAAACAAGGGTTTACCTTTTCGTTTAATAATGAAGTTGGTTCTATTGATGCTTTCTTTAATAATGTTCTTTATTTTAAAGCATTACCTTGTGATGGTGTGTATGAAGCTGTGTCTGTTGTAGATAACTTAGGAAATAATGTTATGTGTATTGATTCTACTAATAATAACTTGGATAAAGCATCATTATGGCATTGTCGCCTTGGACATATAAGCACGAAACGCATAGGCCAACTCCAAAAGGATGAAATCTTGGAGTCGTTTGACCTAAAGTCAGATGATAGTTGCGAATCATGCTTACTTGGAAAAATGACAAAGTCACCCTTCACAGGCTCGTGTGAAAGGGGTGAAGGTTTGTTGGACCTTATACACACGGATGTGTGTGGACCATTCAAACATGCCACAAGGGATGCTAAACATTATTATTTGACTTTTACTGATGATTACAGTAGATACGGATATGGCTACTTAATCAAACATAAGTCAGAGACTTTCGAGAGGTTTAAGGAATTTAAACAGGAAGTAGAGAATCAATTGGGCAGGAACATTAAGTTGCTTCGATCGGATCGAGGTGGTGAGTATCTTAGTTCAGAGTTCCTCGACTATCTAAGGGAATGTGGGATTGTCTCACAATTGACACCTCCCAGGACACCGCAGTTGAATGGTGCGGCTGAGAGGCGTAATCGAACCTTGTTAGACATGGTTCGTTCCATGATGAGTCAAGCTTCGCTACCAATCTCATTCTTGGGGTATGCCTTAGAGACTGCCGCCCATATTCTCAATCTAGTCCCTACAAAGAAAGTTGCCAAAACTCCTCACGAGATGTGGACTGGTAAAGTACCTAAACTAGACCACATCAAGATTTGGGGTTACGAGGCTTACGTGAGACGCGAGACTCATGATAAGCTCGAACCTCGAAGCGAGAGGTGTATTTTCATCGGCTACCCACAACAATCCTTTGGTTACTTCTTCTACATACCTAGTGACAATGTGTTCTTTGTAGCAAGAAGAGGAGTCTTTCGAGAAAGAGAGTTTATAAGCCAAGGAGACAGTGGGAGGCAAATTGATCTTGAAGAAATTCAAGAATCAAGTGGTGAATAAACTTCAAACTCTAGCCCTCAACATGAGGAGGAAACTCCTGTTGAGCCAATTTGCGAATCTGTACCTCTGAGGCGTTCCACGAGAGTTAGGAGTGCACCTGAGCATTACTATGGATTCCATATTACTGCAGAAGGTGAGACACTTATTAGTGATGGGACACTAGTAAGTCAAGATGACCCTAACAGCTACGAGGAAGCCATGGCAGACCCCGAGTCTGCTAAATGGAAAGAGGCTAGGGATAGCGAGATACAATCCATGTATGACAATCAAGTTTGGAACTTGGTTGAAAATGTACCAGGTCGTAAGACGATGGGGTGCAAATGGATCTTCAAGAAGAAGACCGACATGGATGGTAATGTACACACTTATATGGCTAGACTGGTTGCAAAGGGGTTCTCACAAATTCCTGGAGTGGATTATGATGAGACTTTTTCTCCGGTAGCCAAGATTAAGTCTATTAGGGTTATGTTAGCCATAGCCGCATTTCATGACTATGAAATTTGGCAAATGGATGTCAAAACCGCTTTCCTTAATGGAAAATTGGCTGAGGATGTTTACATGAGTCAGCCAGAAGGTTTTGTCAGCAACAAGTACCCTAATAGAGTGTGTAAGCTTGAGAAATCCATCTATGGATTAAAGCAAGCACCTTGCAGATGGAATCTTTGCTTTGATGAAAAGGTCAAGGAATTTGGCTTTTCTAGGAGTGAAGATGAATCTTGTGTGTATGTCAAGGCTAGTGGGAGTATAGTTAGCTTTTTGGTATTGTATGTGGATGACATTCTACTCATAGGAAACGACATTCCAACCCTGCAGGAAGTAAAGTCCTGGCTTGGGAAGTGTTTCGCTATGAAGGACCTTGGTGAAGTTGTCTATATTTTAGGGATAAGGATCTTGAGAGATCGGAGTAAAAGACTAATTGGACTTAGTCAGAGTACCTACTTGGATAAGGTGCTGAAGAGATTCAGCATGCAGGACTCCAAGAAAGGAGAGTTGCCCATTCAATGTAACGCCAAATTGAGTAAGACACAAAGCCCTAGCACTAAGGCTGAGATAGCAGAAATGAGTCGAATACCTTATGCTTCGGTTGTAGGATCGATCATGTATGCTATGACGTGTACTCGACCTGATGTAGATTTTGCCCTGAGCATGGTTAGCAGGTTTCAGGGGAACCTTGGCAAGGCACACTGGACTGCGGTAAAGAATATTCTCAAGTACCTACGAAGGACTAAGGACTGGGTCCTTACCCTCGGTGGGAGTGATGACTTGAGAGTTGTAGGGTATAGTGATGCTAGCTTCCAGACTAATAGGGATAATTTCCGCTCTCAGTCGGGCTGGGTCTTTACCCTAAATAGAGGAGCAATTTCTTGGAAGAGTTCCAAGCAAGAGACAGTGGCAGATTCTACTTGTGAATCAGAGTATATTGCAGCTAGCGAGGCGGCAAAGGAGGCGATATGGCTGAAGATTTTCATTGGAGACCTTGGAGTTGTACCAGCTATTAAAGTGCCAATGGAAATTTTCTGTGATAGTGAAAGTGCTGTTGCCTTAGCCAAGGAACCAAGGGATCACGGGAGATCCAGACACATCAACAGAAAATACCATTTCATCAGACATCGGATCGAAGAAGGACTCCTCGTGGCAAAGAGGGTATCATCAGATGAGAATCCGGCAGATCCCCTCACGAAGGGACTGACTCGGGTTAAGCATCTCCAGCATGCTCGGAGCATAGGGCTGAAGGATGATATTAGATTTAGTAGTTAGATAACCTCGAAATTTGTAAAGTGTAATTGACATTTGATGATGAATAAAAATGTTTTATTTATGAGTAAAGTGTTGCTATCTCTTGTCGATCGTTTACTATATTTCTTTTGCATGTTTTGACTTCCAGAATAATTTTTGTTTGGTATAACATATTATTCAAACCTCCACAGTCATTCATATGTCGGAAGTAGGTATGAATCAAGACTGTCATGTTTGGTTGTAGAGGTCTTGGACAAGGCTACAGCAATCATGAGTGCTCATAAGTTCTGAGCATTGGACTCAACCCACGCTCACTGGAATCACTTCATGGAATTCTATCTCGAGTGATCGTGAGACGGTAATATCATATAAGTCTTCAAACCTAGAGATATGATTTGTTACTTACAAGTTGGTTATGCATTGATTGTACGAAAACGCATTGGTAACTCGATGTTATAAATCGTGCTCTTGTGTATAATTCAATGAGTGGTAGAACAAACATATGAGTCGAAGTTTATCTGTTCCTTCTTGGATTAAATGCTGATATCTGGGGCCCTCGATGATTTTGTTTTGACCCATGTACCGAGCCCGGTCAGAACTAAGTTGATGTGTTCAATTAAGTTCTTTGTCAAACAAATCGGAAATCGGGAAACAAACTGTTGGACAATAAGTAAGACATTGTTCCATGTATTTGTTCGACTGATATCTAAGAATAGAGGATTATATGACCACTTATCTTAAATGGCGTACCATCGTCTTCTCAGTTCCGAGAAACCTTGAAAAGAGCTACGATTGCCGATCGGTTCCTGAAGTCATACTTGCAGTAATAGTTATTACACTTATCCAAGTGGGAGACTGTTGGATAAGGTGTCTAAGTCCATAAGTATTTCTGGTATGTACTTGACCCGACCCGGCATGGTCCATTTGGGTTGCATGGCACCATGCAATTGGATAGACTAAATGAGAGAAATAACACTTGGAGATTATTAATATATTATAAGTTCTAATATATTAATAATATTATGTGATTAGTTTGATCAATAATTAATTTACAATTAATTAAGTGATCAAAAGAGAACTAATTAAATATATGGGTTGATTATGTAAATCATCCATATCTTATATAGTGGGCTAAGAGGCTCCATGGATTATCAAGTTGGGTTCTACCCATAGGATGCTCCATGGGAGTTACAAACCCATGGGTCATGGAAATGAAGAGTCATGACACATTAGGGTTTACATGGTGTAACCCTAGATGTGTCAACACTATATAAGGATCTCATTCTCCACCAAAATCGGTTACACATTAAGGAAACAAGAGGGCTAGGCCGATTTCAAGAAGTGTGCATTCTCTCAAAAGTCTTTCCAAGAGCATTTGGTGTTGTGTGAAGCATTTGAGGCATCACACTTGAACATAAACAACAACAAGGTAAGATATTCTATCTATCATTCAAGTTAAAATTGTTCCCCATGTATGCTAGTTAGGAATATAGCCTTGGAATTCAACTTTGCATGATAATTAGACAAACATAGATCCAAGGTTATTAGGGTTGCTTGTACACTTAGGAAGTGTTAGAATGCTCAAAACCCATCAGCGGCCTCTGATGCTCGGCCTTGACCATCCTACATGTTAACCACCTCTCGACGTACCAAGAGATCTCTCGCTTCATACATAGCCACCAGTAACTCAAACTCAGGTCATTGTACATCTTGGTTGCCTCGGGTAAATAGAGAAGTGAGACCTACAAGCCTCCCCCATGACTGTCTGTCTGACCCCACCAGACATCAGAACACATACTTGACTGCGTCGTGTCAATGATATACGGCTATCCTACACAAACCGGGTGTTCTCACCCCTAATCTTCTCCAACATCCAATTCTTTGGTCACATGCCCTGTACCTGAGCATCTCTGATCAATCTCACAAGCGTAGAATTCACCGTTATCCTCATACATATCATTGGGGTGGAATACCCAGTTGACTTGCGGCTCAAGGCGTCTGCCACCACATTCTCTTTACCGGGTCAGTAAAGGATTTCGCAATCGTAGTCCTTGACTACATCCAGCCACCTACGCCACCTTATGTTCAGCTTCGGCTAATCCATGATATGTCTCAACCTCTTATGATCTATGTATATGGTACAACAGACCCGATATAGGTAATGCCTCCAAATCTTAATAGTGAATACCACCACCCCCAACTCCAGATCATGCGTAGGCTATCTCATCTCATGCGGCTTCAGCTACCACGATGTGTAGGCTATCACTCATCCTCTCTGCTTGAGGACCGCCCTAAAACCTGTGATGGATGCATCACAGAACAACACAAAATCCTAAACTCCCTCCAAGAGAGTCAAAACTAGAGCCTTGCACAAACACTGTCGGAGGGTCTCACACACCCTATGCTGCTCAGGGCCCCACCGAAAATCCACCCCCTTCCTCATCAGACGAGTAAAGGGTACTTCAATCTTGGAGAAATCCTGTATAAATCTACGGTAGTACCCTGCTAATGATGTCTGAAGGAGATCTCGGTACCTCCCACTGCATTACTGCCTCGATTTTATCCGGGTCGACCAAAATCCCATCCTGGTTAACGAGATGTTCGAGGAACTGGACCTCTCGTAACAAAAACTCACATTTCGAGAACTTGGCATATAGTCGTTCTCGTCTCAAAAATCCCGATAACTCCCTAAGGTGCTCCTCGTGTTGTTCTCGGGTCTTGGAATACACCAAGAAATCATCTATAAACACAATAACCGAGCGATCAAGCATCACTCTGCAAACCCGATGCATCAGGTCCATAAATATTGTTGGTGCATTTGTGAGCCCAAACGGCATCACCACGAACTCGTAAGGTTCATAACGGGTCTGAAACGTAGTCTTCTCCACGTCCTTCTCTCTTACCCGGACCTGATGATACCCAGACCTCAAATCTATCTTGGAAAACCAAGATGCAGCCTGCTACTCATCAAAGAGATCATCTATCATTAGGAGTGGATAACGGTTCTTCACTGTTAACTTGTTCAACTCCCTATAATCAATGCACATCCGGTGTGAACCATCCTTCTTCCTGATGAAGAGTATATGCGTTACCCACGTGGAACTGCTCGGTCGAATGAACTGCTTGAACAACAGTTCCTTTAGCAGTGACGATATCGCCTGCATCTTTGATGGCACCAACCCGTATGATGCCTTAGCGATAGGAGCCGCACCTGGCACCAGGTTGATTCAAAACTCGACCTACCTCTCCGGAGGTATTCCTAGGAACTCCTAAGGAAACACATCAACAAACTCCTTAACTAATGGAACCTTTGTAACTAAAATTTGAACATTGGCTCACGTATCCACCACATATGCTAGATAACCCGCACACCTATATTGAATATACTGCCGAGCCCTGGCAGCTGAACGAAACCTTGATCCCACTCTAGTTTCGTCGCCATATGCAACTCACCGACTCCAAGAATGTCCAAAAGTTGGGAAAACCACCCCATTTGACCCTCCGAGTCATCCCATTAACTAGCCTATTCCATGCACGACAATCTTCATCAGACTTGCCGAGTTGACCATGCAACTCGTCGAGTCCTTTCAGTCCATTATCCATTCACATCCTAATTAATCCAGTTTAAGGTTCCATATTGCAGATCCAACATCCCAAGGCATGTTTATTATGTAAAGTTGGAAACTTTACGTGCATGCAAGGCTCTAAAGTCCTATAATGTCAAAACGAAGCTCGTAATGGAGTTTTACACTTAAGGAGAGGTTTATACTTGCTAAAGCTCAAAGCTTTATGGACTTAGAGACCAAAGAGAGTTTAGATCTGACGATACAACTTCAGATCTTAGCTCAAACCCAATAATAGCTTCATAATATGCTAGAAAAGCCCTAATATTTAACCAAATGATATATAGAAGGAAATAACGTCAAGGTAACGACTTCATACCTTCCAAAAGAAGCTAATTGAGGTAGATATCACATCCCCACATGTTCCTTACTTCTAACCAATTGCTCTCCAAGTTCTTCTCACTAAGATCTACCTACCAAAGCTTAAAACACACAAGAATGGAGCACACACATAGATTAGGGTTTGCTGGACTCTTAAGATGTTGCAAGGGGGATAAAGGAGGCTTATGATCCTTTAAATAGAGTGCAAAACTTTGGAAATTACGGTATCATCCTCCAGCTCCTACTCATCGAGTACTATCTTGGAATCGATGAGCCGGTCACTTAAAAACTTGGCCCAATCTGCTTGTACTCGACGAGTCAGGGAATCCAACTCATCGAGTAGACCTTGAAATTATGAAAATTAAAGCCATAAAATTATCACTTAAGATTTGGGGCGTTACGTATATACTTGATGCTACATGCTTTAAAAATCAATTTTTTGTTGTCAGGACAGTGGACTCGCCGAGTCCACAGGGGGACTCGACGAGTCACCTCACAAATACAACCAACTCGCCGAGTTAGTTTATGCACTCGATGAGTTGGTGCTCCAGAGTGCAGATTTTCGAGTTCAAAGGCTGGAATTGGACTAGGATCATTACCATAAACCGTTTTTTGTACTTATAAACCTGTTTTTGATGTGGTAATGATAATGCTTATCCAAATTAAAAGATAATTGTCAAAGTTTCCTGTTTTGTATTAGTTTATATGGTTAGGCTAATTACATCAAATTTGTTATATATGAATTGTCTTGTTCTTATGAGTTTAATTTAGATCATAGATAAATTGATTATTTTTTTTGTAAGTTATAATTTCGATCTAAATGGTTTTGATGAGTTCCATCACTTGTCCTCAAGTTATGGAAAGTGAAAAGTCTATTTTTAATGCCATCAAAAAATAATTTTATATCTTCCATAATTTTTTCTTAAGTTATGGAACTTGAAAGGTCATACATAAATGGTTTTTTATGAACTCCATAACTTGTCCTCAAGTTATGGAATGTCAAGAGTCTTTTCATAAAATCTTTATTAAATGCATAAGTTATGGATTCCAAAAGTATTAAAAGTTACAAAACTTGCCCTGAAGTTTTGGAATTTGTAAATGTAAAAGACTAAGTTTTGAAACATTTAGTTCCAAACTCTAGAATTTTAAAAGTTTAAATTTCAACCCTTATACTATTATAATATTATTGGTTTAATATGTATATATATGTATAAGAGTAAAGTTAGTCTTAACGTTAGTAGGCCTCATTCACAAAGCCGTTCTATAAGGGGGTATAGAGTTATTCCCTATAAAATGGCAGTTTCATGGGTGTTCACTCTCACCCACCGCTTCTTTGAGTATTGGAGAGACATTAGCCAAACGGGTAGGATAGGATATTAATTCTCATTAAAAGTATAATGATAATTATAAAGTTACTAAACTTTATTAAAATTCCTAATCTTAGTTACTTTATGAAAATGTGAATTTGGTGTTCTCCAACGAAATTTCACTCTACACCCTGTTAAGTCGTTAGTGGAGCGTGTGTGGTTCACTAACACACTAATCTAGAATGACAGTGCGTGGAAAAGGGTAACTTAATTTTAACCATAGATCAATGGAGCGTGTGTGGTTAACCAGCACATTGATTAAGTGGTTGTAACATTGGGTGTACTAAGCTAATTTGCATAGTTATTTACACCTTGTTTGTGATCCTCAGCATCCCAGTCACAAACTTGAAGGGCACAATTGAGATTTAAACATGCCAATGAAAAGTTCAGTGAATCTCAAAAGATCTAGGAATTTCAATTCACTTAGAATCTAAAGTTTCCTTTTCGTTTTTCGTGGTGTAAATTGGTAAATCGTCATTCACCTACCTTCAAATAGTTAACAATCAGATTATGGTATCCCTCTTCCGAATTGTAAATTATTTTGTTGGGTCCTAGCCTTAATATTTCATTTGGGTGTTATATTAAGGACTTAAATTAACTAATTAAAAATTTTCCATTCTAGTTATCTGCCTCATACAACTATTGTATTCCTAATTCTTATAGAACAAGCTTTCATTCCAAAGATGATGTTCCACGATTTGATCATGGAAGTGAAAATCATACTTCACTTCCTCCACCTCCTCAAAGTATTCTCCTTAGCCCACAAGCTCGAAGACTTGAAAAGTTCAGGATCACTCAATCCCTATTGAATAGTAAACACAAAGATGGAAGGCTTGTATGTACTCATATCTTTGACATGAAGATGCATATTGATAGGCTGAGGATGTTGGGTGTCATCTTCCCAAGGAAGTCGGCTATTTACTGGGTTCTTCAGTCATTTCCTAAGTTATATAGCGAGTGCATTAAAGACTACTATGTAACAAATCATGACATGACCCTCATTGATCTCATCTATTTTGGTAATTGTTGATGAATCAGCAATGATTTGGCATAATGGTCAAGAAAATCTTACTAGAAGATCAACATCGCAAGCTAACATGGACATCCCAGAAAATATTCCTTCTCCTAAAGGAAAGGAATTGGCCATGGAAAAAATTTTTGATCTTAAGAAAGGCCAATCATGAGACTGTTCCATGTGAGCTTGTGTGTTTCTATCCCCAAGGAAAGGGACATTAGAAGCGAAGTTGCCCTGAGTACCAAAGAAGTTTAATCAGATTGTATGGTTCTGCTCCAGCTAAGTCTACTGTCTAACTCTATTAAATTCCTAATTGATTCTTAATACATAATGTGACAAGTTTGCATTTTTATGTTTTGTAGGATCAAGCAAAAGGAAGGAAGCTTAAAACTAAGACTATGATGAATCTGACTACGAATACGGATTTCGATCGCATGGTTCAAAGATCGGATTTTTGATTTGCTGCTTAGGACTTATCATAGATTGCTTAGAAACTTGTAATAGCATAGTTTTCATTTGAAGTTGCATTGTAAGGAAAAGTTTTTTCTGCATTTTATAAAGAAATAAAAAAAAATTTTGTTTTGTTTTATTTTATTATATCTCCTTACAATGGATTTATGAAAATTGGTGTTTGTAAGTTTCTAATTTTAGAAATATGGATTTGATTCTTTCATTTGTGGTAGTCCTAAAATTTACCAAATAAGGAAAGACTCTCATCACCCAAGTTTCAATTGGACAGAAACGTGGAATCTTGCAAGTTGTATTGTATGATGAATGAGAATTTTCATCTTTGGAAAATTAAGACTAATTCCTTGATCACATTTATGCGTGAGTCAAATGAAGGACTAAACAATCGAGTACACATTCTTGTGCACTAGTCAAGTCGACCACAAAGAATGAAAAAAACTACTCGTCATGATTTATTAAAGTTTTGTAAATATGGTTATGCTTACAAGTTTAAGTATAATTCTGAAACATTGGAAAAGTTTCAATGTATAGCAGAACGAATGAGTAGAATCAAATTAGGCAGAAGGATAAAAGTTTCTCCAATGTGAAAAGATGGGGTGTACTTCAGTATCGTGTTTTATGATCATTTTAATGATTATGGAAAACCATATCACAATTGATCCTCTAAGGACATCTTAGTGCATTCTTATGGCTAAGAAGAGGAATCATCGATTATTGAAATGGTTAGATCAAGAATATGAGTCATACTTCGTTCCAAAAACAAGTCTTAGAGTCATACTCCAAGATTGTAACCTTGAGTGGCATAATCATAAGAAGGTTTAAAACACTCATCAAATGTAGAATAAAATATTTTTTGCTCTTGTACATTTGAAATTGGTATGCTCTGATGTCTTGGTACGGACAAAGACCAACTAAGACCAATTTTGTGAAGTGTTTATCTTGATAAGAATCCACAATAACTCTTGAATATTTGTTTTTCAAGGAATAATACTTGAAAAGAGAATCTTATATGTCAAGAGGTCAGTGGGAGTCATAAAGATCTTGACAAGTTTCAAGAACTAATCAAGAATAAAAACCTATTGTTTGATACTGGCACACGACTTAAGGTTTGTAACATATCGCTCATTCCAGTTAAAGTTGACTATGCATGTGAGTTATATGAGTTCTCATTTGTTTGCATAAGGAAAAGCACCTGGATCAATGAGAGTTTCATTGATGAGTCAGGGTAGACTGCTTAACAACTTGGAAGATATGGTAGGCCCTTGTGCTGCCAAGTGGAAAGCAATTAAGATTGAATGGGTTCAGTCCATATGAGTGTGGATTTGTCACTAACCTTGTATTTTGATTATGGTTTGACAAATTCACATGGATAGGAACACATACACCATAAAATCTAAGTGTCATAAGGTTTCTCTCCGATTCATGAAAATGATGGTGAGGAAACACTTTCACTAAGTAGATTTTAAGGCGATAGCAATTGTGATATTTGCATTCTCAAATTTGATTATGATTATGGCATCCCTTTTCATAATTTGATTTGTGAGAAATGGCAAAAGTTCTAAACATTTAGAGACTTATTGTTGTAAGTTCTTAAATCCTTTAGACACAAATGTGAGCTATCTATGGAAAGGTGTATGATTTTGAGAGGCGTAGATAAAATATTATCAAAGCATCTCATATCATAAATCTGAACTTTGGTAAGAAAGTCAGCAAAGTGTTGATTTCTAGAAGTCTAGCTAATTTCTGAGTACATGTCAAAGCTAGTGGGAGCATAAATGTTATGCTAATATGGATGTAATTATGATGCTAGTGGGAGCATAATCAATGGGACAAAAAACTCTCACTAAGAAGTATATTTTTAAAGTATAATAAGTATTTTATAAAAGTATACGTACATGCATACATACTAGGGAAATATCGTAACAAGTACAATATAAAAGTATTTAGATAAGTTGGACACTACGGTTAAACCTAAATAGTTATGTAATCATATCTAGGTTAAATATAATCTGATCAAGTATATTTATACAAGATATGACCAACATTTGTTTAGGAATGATCAGGATGGACAACAAATTTAAAATTTACCACCCCTATATACCAAGATCTCTAGAATCAAACATAAAGATTAAAATACAATAGGAGTATTGTAGAATACTATGGATCCATAAACTTTAACTCTTCATGTATTTCTCAGATCCCTTTCTTGCATAGACATCATGGTAGGATTCTATATGCCCGGAGACCCCTATTTCCCTAACCATGGGAATGGCGGATGGATAGAAGATAATCCCGAAGAGGATCCTGAAGAGCTAATGGAGGAAGAGCCGGAAGAGGATCCCAAGGAGGATCTGGAGGAGGACGAAAAAGATGAAGAAAAAGAGGAAGATGAGGATTTGGACGCCGAGTCCAAAGTCATTAATCTACCTTATGTCGCCCGAGTTCACACACATCGGCTAGGCGATCAGGGACCCATGCCTCGTTGGGTAGAAGATCTCGAGAGATAGAGCCGGAAATAGCTTCAGCGTTCTCCTTACGGAATGGAGCAAGGCTTCTGTAACCTCAATCACGGGGGTCCGCTAGACAGGGCCCTCCTGTCATGGTTCAGTGGATTGCATATCTCGGGGATCAGAGCAGGGCCTCAACAAATCGGATCTTGGAACTTGGAAGTGCAGCGGAGGTCACTAACGCATGAACCCGATGGCTTGAGAAGGACTACCCTCGCACCTATAATGTCATCGACCGTCTCCAAGAGGACCTCAACTCCGCTAGAGTGGAAATGAGGGGGTAGCAGGAGAGACACTCAGCCCTCGATGAGAGAGTGATCGCAACTGAGTATTGGATATCGGAGATGCATGCCTCAATGACTTCATCCCATGACTCACAGGAGACCACCCACCATGACTAGGGATTATACTACTCACGTTGTTGTCAATTATATTTATGAGTAAGCGTTGTTTCTACCCTTTCATGTAGACCTTTTAAAAGGTCAATTTTCACAAAAATATGCACCAGTACCATATTATCAATGAAATGGGTATGCATTTTATTTCATTGGATGTTGCTATTTGTTATGCAACTGTTTACTTGTTATAGTAAATTTCACTGTGAATTTCTTGCAAATTTCAATAAAAACTAGACTTGATACATATACCAAGCAAGACATTCCATTACGGTAATGGTCGATTCATAACTTTTATCAAAAACTTATCGTCATTCCACCTTTAACCTTTATGGAAGAAGTACGCCACCAAGGAAGTCGAACGTGCACATGAACAACACACCAATAGCCCCACCACACCCACAGATGGACTCTGTAGTGTTCCAGGACATAGTAACAGCCGTTGTGGCCGCTGTCGTGGCCTAAATCAGCATTATCAGTAACGGAAGCGGAAACGAGACTAACAGTTCCAACCAAATCGAAAACCAAGTGTACCAGCGAATGTGCTCCTACAAAGAATTGATGAACTGCAAGCCCAGGACCTATCATGGTGACAGCAGGGTCTTTACTTTAATAAGATGGTTTGAGAAAACCGAGTCCATCTTCGAAATATGTGCATGTGCTAACCAATTCAAAGTCAAATATGTAGCGTGTACATTCACGGACTCAAATTTGTTGTGGTGTAGTGACCACATTAAAACTATAACTCTAGATGTGGCCAACGTTATGAGTTGGGAGGATCTGAAAGCTATGAAGCTAGAAGAGTATTGTCCAAGGAGCGAGATGCAGTAACTAGAATAGGAATTGTGGGAACACTCCATGAAAGGATCTGATATTGCCATCTACAATGCCTAATTCAACGAGCTGGCAACTCTGTGCTTGGGAATGGTCACCCTAGAGGCGAAAAAAGTGGAACATCACATTTGGGGACTACCCCCTCAGATCCAGTGAATGGTCATATCCGCAAACCCGAGCACCTTCGATAGTACTAAGCATTTAGCACAAACTCTTGTTGCCGAAGGAGTTCATCAAGGCATTATAACCCCCACGCCCAAGCAACCAAAAGGCGGTGACAACCACTAGAAGTTTTGGAACAAAAAGAAGGTCCATCCCGCTCAAGACCCGGCCAAGAAATAGCAAAATGCGGTCATCCATGCACATCAACATGGGGCCTATCAAGAAATACAATGTAACAATTGCAACAAGAAGGGGCACACATCCCATTTCTGCAAAGCACCAGCACAACAAACAACCCAAGCCGCTAATGTTGGGGTGAGTCGCGCATGCTACGGCTGCGGTGAGATCGGGCATTTCAAGAAGGACTGCCCAAAGGCACAGAACAGAAATAGCGGAGGTGTTGGAATGGTTCTAACGATGGGGCATGAGGATGCCATGAGGGATCCCACCATGGTTACTGGTATGGTTGTGGGGAGAAAAGTTTCCTGAGCCACTAGTTTAAACACTTAGTCAAGCAGAAACCTCGATCGCTACATGAAACATTCACCGTAGAAATGGTGAATGGAAAACATAAAGCACTAAAGATATATTCGTAGGATGAACACTAACTCTAAACAATCATTCCTTCTGAATCGATGTTGTCATTACATGGATGGTGAAGTCCTCACCGTGACGATATTCGTTTTTATGAAAAGGTCGTTCGCCTTAACCTACCAAATAGCGAAAGCCTCGTCATTTATTGCAACAAACCCTACATGAATCTACAAATCATCTCTTGCATCTAGGGTTAGAAGTATCTAAGAAAGGAATACATGTCTTCCTAGCCCACGTAGTAGATGTGAAACAAAAGCTGAAAGACATCAAGGATATTCCCAAATTCTGTAACATTCACGATGTATTTCCAGAAGACCTTCCGGGAATACCGCCGATACGCCAAGTCGAGTTCATAATCGATTTCATTCCTATAGCCACCCGCGTAGCCAAATCCCCATACTGCCTGGCACCTGCTGAAATGCAGGAACGGTCGAGCCAGCTGAATGAACTGTTGAGCAAAGGATTCATCCGACCAAGCTTCTCACCTTGGGGAGCATCGGTCTTGTTCGTGAAAAATAAGGATGGATCTTTTCGCATGTGCATAGACTATCGAGAATTGAACATGCTCACTATCAAGAACCGTTATCCCCTACCTTGAATCGATGACGTATTAGATCAACTACAAGGATCAAGCTACTTCTCAAAGATTGATCTAAGGTCGGGGTACCATCAACTATGAATTCAGGAAGAAGATATCCTTAAGACGACATTCAGAACTCGCTACGGTTACTACGAGTTTGTTGTTACATCCCAACTCCCAGGTATAATATTTAATTATGTACATTCTTTATTTTAGAGGAACTTGATGAGTTGGATGCCCCAACTGGTCGAGTAGAGGAGTTAATGGCCGCGTAATTTTTAGAGTCTACTCGACGAGTTGGAGGACCCCGACTCGACAACTAGGTGTTGGATGAGAAAACCCTAATTTTCAGGGTTTGTGTCTTATTTAAAGGACCTTAAGCCTTCATATCTACCTCCCGTGTCACCTTAGAGATTAGTGAGAAACCCTAGACCACTTTCACTAATTGTGAAAGAGAGAGAGAGAGAGAGAGAGAGAGAGAGAGAGAGTGAGAGACTAACTTATGTGTTCTTGTGCATTTTTGGAAGGAGATTTGGACAGCAACACGGATTAGATCAAGGAAGCACTGTTGGATCCAGTTTTCCTCCATGGATAGCTTTTGTTGGAGGTAAAAAGCTACCACCTTAACCAATTCTTGTATTATATATCATTTTAGGGAGTTTTAGGGTTTTCTCCTATCCATGTTTTGGTTATTGAGTCATTTGAGCATGCCATCAGAGTGAAACCTCAGATATGGGTTATAGGAGGTCTTATAAGCCTAAAGGTCCAAGCTTTATTAAGCTAGAGGCGAGCTTTTATGCATCTAACCCTATGTAGAGCTTATCTTTGCATTTCGATCCCTAGATGTCATGCATAGATCTAATGCTTGTAGCTTTATGTGGTATTTCAGCCTTAGGAGGCTAGATCTAGAGTTTGGGACCTTAATTATGGTTAGAATCATCTAAATGAGAAGTTGGTTAGGAGCACTTGGTGAGTGCATGAGCCAACTCAACGAGTCAGGTAGGCTTTTTCCCCGATGGACTGTATGCGCTATAATTCAATGAGTTGATGAGACAACTCGATGAGTTAAGATGGATTTTCCCAATATTCCAAAGAAAATGAAGGAACTCAACGAGTTGCATGGGTGCACTCGACGAGTTTAGTCAACATGGACTGTTGACTGGAGCGTTGACTTTTAGGGTTTTGTCAATTGTGTACGTTAGACACCATGGAGGGGTAAAATGGTCTTTTCTGTTGGATTAGTGTCTAGTTCCATAACTATTTTGGTATGTACTTGACCTGATTGTGCATGGTCCTTTTGGGTTGCCTTCACACTGGTGACTAGATAGGATGATTGTTGAGGAGAGAGGCTGGTTTATTGTTAAGAATAATAAATTAGGGTATAAATATGATTTGTTAATATATTATATTAATAATATATAAATTTGGAATCATATTATTAATTATTATTTAATCAGAAATTAATTAAGAATTAATTTTGAGATTAAAGGAACTGGCTGAAAGTGTAAGGGCTATTTTGTAATTATTTAATACTTGAAGCTTTGGGCCATTGGATCACCTTTATTAAGCCTTGAACAAAAATCCTATAAGGATCTAGGAGTTTTTGTCCAAGGGCTTAAGGAAAGGATTCTATGGACTTGCTTAGGCCCCAAGCTAAGGGATTAGGGTTTACACCTTGAAACCCTAGTTAGCCTTAAGTATAAATAGCACGCTAAGGCACTAAGATTTTGTCCAAGCCTTGGGGAACCCTAAAAGGGACGAAATCTAGGGTAAGATACCCTTCTCTCCTCTCTCCTATATTCATCCTTTCACCTAGTGTGTTTGTGAACCATTAGAGGTACTACACTTGTTGTACTTGCTTTCAAGAGCCAAGGAGATTCAAGGAACTATTTGTTATTGCTATATAACAACAAAATGTATGTATTCTATTTTTATATGAATTTTGAAAATAATAATAGCATGCCAGGTTTCTTCTTGTGTTCATAAAGTTGTATAACTAATAGTGAAAACATAGATCCAACTCCAGGGTTGCATGCGCATAGGATTGTTTGTATAAAACCCATCAGTGGTATCAGAGCCATTGGTTTTTGTTTTCAATTAGCTTTATTCAAATTTATGAAGTTGACATACTAGGGTTTATGGCTAATAAACCTAGGAGGCTTGATTTTTGGAATTAGTGTTTCTAAACCCTAGATTTCGAAAATTTTGGTAAGATTTCCTAAACCGTTTTCTTTTGACCCCAAGATTTCGGTTTTAGGGTTGTCTAACCCTAGAATTTCGAAATTTCCTCTTTCCCCATGATTAGATCCTAAATTTTAGGGATTTGGATATTGCTATATCTCGTAATTATCCTTTAAATGTTTAAATTTGGTAATTAAAGATTTTGAATATCCCATCCTACAATTTCGAACCATAGGGGATTTAAGGGATTAGGTTAAACTAATTGTTTAATTTAAAATATATCCTTACCAAAGAAAAAGATAATTGTCAAATTAATTAGATATTCATTTCCTTATATGATAAACTTGATTTATTTGAATTATTTGATAGATTATCTTGCAAGAAATTGAATTAGGTCATATTTAGATAATTACTAATTAATTGGTTAATTATTATTATTTGTAATTTGATCTAGAATGTTCTTGCTTATGTTTTCAAAAGTTTCAAAACTTGCCCTCAAGTTTTGGAATTTAAATTGTTTGATTAAAAGGTTTAAATTTGAAAAAGTCTAAATTCTAAAACCCTAATTTTGAAAAGTTCAAATTACACCCTTATGGTTTTATTAACTTAATTAAGTGTATAATTAAAAGAGAGTTAATAAATCCATAATGATATGGTTTATATTAAAAGTGTAATTTATAAAATTAAACCACCTAGTATTTTAATAGTGTAAAATACACCCTTATACTATGTATAACATTAAAAGTCTAATATTATATATGTATAACTTAAATGCTATTCTTACCGTTAGTAGGCCTCATTCACAAAGCCAATCTATAAGGGGGTTTAAGGTTATGGCCTATAAAATGGTCGTTTAATGGGTGTCCACTCTCACCCACCGCTTCCTTGATTGGTGGAGGGTCGTTAGCCGAACGGGTAGGATAGGGCAAACCCTTTCCATTAAAAGTATAATGAAGTATAAAGTAACTATTTTTTTTTTACAAAATTCCCAATCTTAGTTACTTTAGGAAAAAGTGAATTGATGGAATTCCATGAAATTACACTTTGTGCCCTTGCGAAGATGTTAATGGAGTGTGTGTGGTTAACTGGCACACTAAATGGTTTTACGCAAAGGTTGCAAAGGGTGACTCAATGTTTGTCATAGTTCGGTGGATCGTATGTGGTTAACCGGCACATCGAATAGGCGACTATAACATTGGGGGTACCATGTAAGTTTGCATGGTTATTCACACCCTGTTTTGTGATCCTCGGCATCCTAGTCACAAATCGAGGGGCGTGTTGAGATTTAAACATGCCATTGAAAAGTTCAATGAATCTCAAAAGATCTAGGAATTTTCAATAGATTTAAAACATAAATTTCTTTTTCATTTTTCATGGTGCAAACTGGTAAATCGTCATTTACCTACCTTCAAATATTCTGCAAACTAGATTACGACGTCCCTCTTCTAGGTTGTAGAGTATTGTGTTGGATCCTAGCCTCGATGTTTCATTTGGGTGTCACATCGAGGAGTCTAATCAACTTAGCTTGAATTTTCTCCCGTTTTGTAGATGTCAAAGTATGACAACTATGGTCTTCCCAAATTCCATGGAACAAGCTTTCCAAATGAAGATGATGATCCACAATTCGATCGAGGAACAAGAGTTAATGCTTCACTTCCTCCACCTCCTCCAATTATTCTCCCTAACCCACAATTTTGAAGGCTTGAAAAGTTCAAGCTCACTCAAGACCTTTTGGCAAGTAAACATGGGAAACCTGTGTGTGTACACATCTTAGAGATGAAGTCACACATTGATAGGTTAAGGATGTTGGGTGTCGAGATTTCAAGTAATTTGTCTATTGACTGGGTTCTTCAGTCGCTTCCGGAATCATATAATGAGTTCGTTAGAGAGTACTATATGATGGATCATGATGTGACCCTCATTGATTTGACATGTTTGTTTATAGATGCTGAATCAGCGATGATTTGGCGAGCTGGTTGAGCAAATTTCTCTGGTAAATCAAACTCCCAAACATCAATGGATATTGAAATGGTGACATTGGAGATCCAGAAAAGGTAGATTCTGAGATAGTTCCTTGTGCCATTCCAAAAGAATCCATTTGCTTTTATTTCCAAGAGAAGGGGCATTGGAGACGAAGCTGTCCTAACTACCTGAGAAATCTAAGAGATGGAATAGTCAAGATGCATGGCTCACTTCAGGTAAAATCCATTAACTAACTCTTTTAAGTTCCTATTCTAGATTCTTAATACATGATGTAATAAGATTACATTTTGATGTTTTATAGGATCGAAGAAAAGAGAGGAAGCTTAAGGGAAGAAGTGAGTTGAATCTAATCGTGAAGAAATGGATCGCATTACTTGAGGATTAGAATTTTGAGCTACTACTTGGAGTTAGAATAGATTGCTATGAAATATGTAACAACGTAGTTTTTCAATTGCATTGTAAGGACAAATTTTTCCGCAATAAAATAAATTTTGATTTTATATTATTTATCCTTGCAATGGCATGTATAAAAAAAATTCATGTTTGTAAGTTTCTATTATTAGCAATAATGGATTTGATTTTTAATTATGTTATTTGTGGAAAGGTCAAGAATTTACCAAATAGGGAAAGTTTCTCATCGCCCAAGTTTCAGTTGGACACAAACCTGGAATCATACAACTTGGGTGCATGATGAATGAGAAATTTCATATTTGGAAATTAGACTAATTCGTAGACAAAGTGTCAAGTGAAGGACTAGGAGATCGAGTACACAAGGTTGTGTGTTGATCAAGTCCACCACAAGAGTAACAAAGATATTCGTCATGATTTACTAAGGTTAAGAAAATATGATTATGCTTATGAGATTAAGTGTAATTCCCAGTTGATTGAAAGAGTTTCAAAAAATAGCAGAACGAATAAAGAAGAATCAAGTAGGTAGAAAGGTAAAATTTTATGTATTCTAAGAAGAAGGGAGAGTACCTTTTATTATGTTTTTTGATAGGTCTTAATGATTAAGAGCCATATCACAGTTGTTTCTCTAAGGACATCTTAGTGCACTAGTATGGCTAAGAAGAGGAATCGGAAATTGTTGAAATGTTTAAATCAAAAGGATGAGTCATACTTCGTTCCAAAATCAAGTCTTAGAATCGTACTCCAAGATTGTGAATTGAGACACACACTCATAAAATGTGAAGTAGAAAATTGTTTTCCTACTCCTACACATTTGAATTTGGTATGTTGTGATGTCTTGAAAAAGCCAAAGACCAACTAAGACCAAATGTGTGTAATGTTTTGTCTTGATATAGACACACACTAACTCTTGGATATTTGTTTATCAAGAAATGTTCTTGATAAGAGAATCTAATATGTCAAGAGGTCAGTGGGAGTCTGAAGATCTTGAAAGGATTCAAGAATTAATCAAGAGTAAACACTAGCGCATGACTTGAGGTTTGTAACCTATCCTGTTGACATAATTTTGTTTCTGTGCTATTCCGGTTTAAGTTGACTATGCAATGTGAGTTCTGTGAGTTCTCATGTGGATTGCCTAGAGTCAAGACAGCCTAATCAATGGAAAGTACATTGATAGGAAGGGGTAATCTTATTGACACTTGGAAAACATGGTGGGCACCCGTGCTGCCATGAGGCAAGAAATTAAAATTAAGTAAGTTCAATCCATAAGAGTTGAATTTTTGTTTTGATAAATTCACATAGATAAGAAAAACATGCACCTTAAAATCTAACTGTCATAACATTTCTCTCTATTCGTGAAGAAATTCTTTCACTAACAGAGATTTTAAGAAGATAGTGGTTGTGAAAATTGCATTCTCAAATTCGATTATGATTACGACATCCCTTTTCATAATTCGAATTGTGCGATTTGGCAATTAGTATGAATTGTTTCGACACACATATGAGCTATCTAAGGAAAAGGTGTATAATTTTGAGAAGCTTAGATAAAGGATTATCAAAGCATTAGGTATTAGAAATATGAACTTAAGAAATTCAATAGGTATTGTTGGGAGCATAAGTGTTATGCTTATATGATAATAATCATCTTGATAGTGGGAGCATAAATGTTATGCTTGTATGATTATTATGGCAAGTATTGCAAGTTAGCAATATTAATTATAGAAAACAAGAGTCGTAAAGGGTTGAAAAGTTGTTTTCCTATAATTAAGGGAGAGAATATTGTACTTCATTTCAAAATCTAAAGCTTAGATTGAGAAATTTTAATAAATTTAGTCAAAGTATACATAGTGTGTTCATAAATTTCGATTATGATTACGGTATCCCTCTTTATAGTTCGAATTGTAAGAACGTGACACATAAAACTTTATGGCAGAAGATTGATAAAGTATCAGATCTTTATGTAAAACATTATGCATCGTGTCCCATACGCTTCGGGTAAAGGAACGATTGTAAATGCTATAATATTTGACCATTCTAAAATTTTCCAAATGTCTAGCGCATTAAGAAGGAAAAAGGACTAGAACCGGTTTTGACTAAAATAATTAACTAACTATCAAAGGACGATCCAAAGCTCGATGAAGATTGGTTGCTTGTGAGTAGTTGGAAGTATTGTATTGGATGGACCATATTGACATTATTATGAATAGATAAGATGCTATTAAGAATGAGATGTCATATGGAAAATATGGAAATGTTTCCATATTGGGAGTTGGATATTGACAGTCTATGTCTAGATTAGAAACTTTTATGCAAAAGGTTGTTCAAAGGAATGTACTTTGAGTGAGAGACATCACGTCTATGGAATTGTCTTGTAACAATCTCCAATAGAGGAATTTGTAATTTCATTGGCAATAGTCATTGTGACTTTAGTGCAGTGACATTACGAAAGGATCGTTTCATGAAACGTTAGAATATAACATATTCTATAAGTGGCAAGAATTTGATATTCTTACACTTGTGATGAGAATTAGGAGTTGTGAAATGAGTATGATTGGAAATGTGTTCATTGATCTATTTCACAAAGTAAGGACCATAAGTAAACATTGTGTGCATGCTAAGAGCATGGGACAATTGTAGTAATAATTCAAGTAATAAGTTAATTAACCGAAACAACAAATAATGAGTAATCGATATAGTGATAAATAAAAGGTGTTTTATTTATACTCAAAGGTTTGGGACCACATAGGATTAGTATTATTGTTGTGTTTCACTTTGCATATTTTTGACTTCCTAAATAATTAATTATTTCAAAATAATCAAATTATTCGAACGGACCACAGTCGTTCATATGTTGCAAGTAGGTATGAATGAAGACTGTCATGAATTGGTTTGTAGATTGTCTAAAGTGTATTAGACATAGCAAAGGTTTGTTGCAACGTTCATGAGTGCTTATGAATATGATTTTCAGCATTAGATTAAACCCACGCTCACTTGGATCACTTCATGGATTTTATCACGAGTGATTGGTGAGACGATAATATCTTATATTCTTGAAACCGAGATGTGTGAGTTGTATCTTGCGAGTCGGTTACACATTGATAATATGTAAACGCACCAGTAACTTGGTATCATAAAACATATTGTTGTGTGTGATTCAGTGAGTGAGTGCAAGCAAGAATTGAATCAAAGTTTATCCATTCCTTTTATCCAGAGTAGGATGACAGTGATATCTGTGGGCCCCTCGATGATTTAGTGATGACACCCTAAGTGCTTGGCCAAGCCGGGACTAATTTGTTGTGTTCAAATTGTAGTCTGTTGTCAGTCGTCATAAATCAGAAATCGAGAAACAACACATAGACAAAGATAATGATTTAAATCCATGTCTCAAGTCTATACAATATCAAGAATGGAGGAATATATTATCCCTTATCTAAAGGACATGCTTCTGAAAAGATCAAAGTTGCCAGCAGCTTTTGAAAGCTACGATTGCTAATCATGATCTGAAGTCATATGAAGAATAGTTATTAGACTTCTCCAAGTGGGAGACTGTTGGATTAGTGTCTAAGTCCATAACTATTTTGGTATGTACTTGACCCGATTGTACATGGTCCTTTTGGGTTGCCTTCACACTGGTGACTAGACATGATGATTGTTGAGGAGAGAGGCTGGTTTATTGTTAGGAATAAAAATTAGGGTTTAAATATGATTTTTTAATAAATTATATGAACAATATATTAATTTGGAATCATATTATTAATTAGTCTTTAACCAGAAATTAATTTAGAATTAATTTTGGGAATAAAGGAACTAACTAAAAGTGTAAGGGCTATTTTGTAATTATTCAATAGTTGAAGCTTTGGGCCATTGGATCACCTTTATTAAGGCTTGAACGAAAATCCTAGAAGGATCTAGGAGTTTTCATCCAAGGGCATAAGGAAAGGAGTCCATGGACTTGCTTAGGCCTTAAGCTAAGGGATTAGGGTTTACACCTTGAAACCCTAGTTAGCCTTAAGTATAAATAGCACCCTAAGGCACTACGATTTCGTCCAAGCCTTGGGGAACCCTAAAAGGGATGAAATCTAGGGTAAGATGTCATTCTCTCCTATCTCCCATATTCACCCTTTCACCTAGTGTGTTTGTGAACCATTAAAGTTACTACACTTGTGGTACTTGCTTTCAAGAGCTAAGGAGATTCAAGGAACTAGTTGTTATTGCTATATAACAAAAAAAGGTATGTATTCTATTTTTATATGGATTTCGAAAATAATAGTAGCATGTCAGGTTTCTTTTTGTGTTCATAGAGTTGTATAACTAATAGTGAAAACATAGATCCAACTCTAGGGTTGCATGCACACATTGGATTGTTTGTATAAAACCCATCATTTTCACCCTTTGAGATTTAGTGGAGGAGTTAGCTAAGCATATCAAGTGGTTACTACAAATCGCATATTAGAAATAATTATATTATGTAGGCGGAGTCTAGACTGTTCGTGGGGTGCTAGATCTACTCGCTTACTTCCGTGGTGAGTCTTCTCACTATACTTACCTGAGTGGTAATACCAAGTGACCGGAGGGTCTTATTTGAGTTATCGATCGGAGGGTCCTATGTGCTTATATTGAGTTATGTGATTTTATGCATTTTGTCTTTGTGATATATGGTATGTTATTCTATGTTTTACTGAGATCGGACCTGAGGGTCTAAACTGAGGTGTAAGATCAAAGGGTCTTCACTGAGATCTGGACTGGAGGGTCCAACCCAAGATGTGAGACCGGAGGGTCCTCACTAAGACACATGACCGGAGGTTCCACACCGAGCCGTGATACACAAGGGTCTTCACCGAGATACGTGAGACCGGATCCTCCATGCCGAGTTACAGCCATAAGAGGCTTATTATTAGTGTATGTGGTATTTTAGGGAACTCACTAAGCATCGTGCATACCGTGTTGTGTGTTATGTGTTTCAGGTACTTCTCAGGATCGCGGGAAGGTGCCGACTTCATTGTACACACATGTTTGAGACTATGTTGAGGATTCTGGGATTTTTATCAGTTGTTTTATGGGATTGTGTTTTGATATTTGATACATTGTGATTTTGAGAAAAAATTAATACTTATTTTAAGTGATTTAAAAATGAAAATTTTGTTTGATAATAATCGGTGTTACATTTATAGTGATGCCCTTCGATCTAACTATTGTGCGAGCAATGTTCATAGACCTAATGAACCGTGTGTGCCGACCTTATCTAGATAAATTCGTGATATTATTCATCGAAGACATATCAATCTATTCACGAAGTAAGGAGGAACATACTCAGCAGTTACGGTAGGTCTTGGGGACGTTAAGGGCACAAAAGCTATACACCAAGTTCACAAAGTGCGAGTTCTGGATGCGAACAGTAGATTACTTGGGGAACGTACTTAAAGAAGAAGGGATACACGTGGACCCTACCAAAGTCAAGGAGATTGCAAACTGGAAACATTAAGAACACTAACGGAGATATGTTAGTTTTTGGGCCTTGCTGGCTACTACTGAAGATTCATACAAACCTTCTCTAAGATCGCAAAGCCGCTCACTACCTTAACACAGAAGGGAGTGACTTTGATCTAGGGGAATAAACAAGAAGCCACCTTCCAAACGCTTAAAAAATCCCTGTACAGTGCTCATATCTTGTCGCTCCTAGAAGGGACTGAAGACTTTGTGGTCTACTGTGATGCATCCAAGTAGGGCCTAGGATGTGTGCTCATGCAACGAGGAAAGGTCATCGCCTATGCCTCACGAAAACTAAAGACTCATGAAGTTAATTACGCGACATATGACCTCGAACTAGCAGCAATGGTATTTGCCCTAAAGATCTGGAGACACTATGTGTACGGTACTAAACACACCATCTTCACAGATATTAGGAGTCTTAAACACATTCTCAATAAAAAGGAGCTCAACACGACACAATGACGATGGGTTGAAGTGCCAAATGACTACGAATCCAAAATTCTTTATCACCCGGGCAAAGCCAACTTAGTAGCAGACACCCAAAGTCGGAAGGAATACTCGGGCCAGCGAGTAAAATTGCTAACCATGACAATCCATTCACACTTGTCCATACAGATCTAGGAGTCATAGCAAGAGGCCTTGAAACCCAAGAAGGTCGTAGGTGAGGCCTTACTGGGAATGGATAAAATCCTTGAAGTGAAGGATGACGATCCTTATTATCTCATGAATTGAATCTGGACACCGAAATTCAGTGGGTAGATAGACGTTGTCAAGAACGAGGCACACAAGACAAAATACTTCGTTCATACCGACTCAACCAAGATGTATATGGACCTCAAGAAACTTTATTGGTGGCCGACCATGAAAGCAAAAATCTCTACCTATGTGGGCAAGTGCCCGACTTGTGCCAAGGTAAAGGTAGATTATCAAAAGCCCTCGGGTTTGCATCAGAAACTGGATATACCTAAGTGGAAGTAGCAGCGCATAACCATGGAATTCATAACCAAGTTGCCCAAGATGATAGGTGGACTTGACACTATTTGGGTGATCGTGACAGGTTAACCAAATCTGCACACTTCCTACCAATAAAAGAGACCGACAAGGTGGAGAAAATAACAAGGAAGTTCATTAAAGAAATTGTGCGACTACATGGCTTGCTAATATCCATCATCTCCCACCGAGATAGAAGATTCACCTCAGGTTCTGGAAATCAGTAGAGAAGTCCTTGGGGACCAAACTCGACATGAGTACAGCCTATCACCCTCAGACTTACGGGAAAAGCGAGAGAACCATTCAGACACTGGAAGACATGTTGAGAGCATGTGTGATAGATTTTGGTAAAGACTGGGATATCCACTTACCACTCGTCGAATTCTCCTACAATAACAACTATCACACTTGCATCAAAGTCGCGCCATTCGAAGCCCTCTATGGACGCAAGTACAGATTCCCTCTTTGTTGGGCGGAGGTGGGTGACATGTAGCTGGAAAAAGACGAGTGCCCGATAGCACACTCACCGTCTCGGAGATCATATGAGAAACTACAAAAAATATCATTCAGATAGGTGAGCGATTAAAGGCATCCCGAGATCGACAAAAGACCTATGTAGATAAACAATGAAAATCATTGGAGGTCCAGGTTGGTGACCGGCGTATAGTTGAAGCTCTCACCCTGTAAGGGAATGATACATTTTGGCAAACATGGAAAGCAACATCCAAGGTATATCAGGACATTCGATATCCTAGCTAGAATCGGCCCAGTGGCATACAAACTCCGACTACCACAATAACTCAGTAATGTACACCCCACCTTCCACATATCCAACCTGAAGAAGTGTCTATCTGAGAAGAATCTTTTAGTCCCACTCGATGAAATCGAGGTAAACGATAGTCTACACTTCATAGAGGAACCAATGGAAATCATGGACCGGGAGGTCAAAAGGATGAAGAAAGCCGCATACCCATAGTGAAGGTCCGATGGAACACCAAGCAAGGACCTGAATTTACTTGGGAACAAGAGGACCAAATGAAACACAAGTACCCACAACTTTTCCTCTAGTTGCAAGATTCCATCCAAGATGCAAATTTCGGAACGAAATTCTCTATAACTTGTAACGACGTAAATTTTAAAACCAAATTTTCATTTTTGTAAACATCAAAACTTCGATTAACATTTCAAATTCAAACGTAAACAATATTGTCATAACGGAATACATCCTAAAGATCATAAAATAGTTTCCTCCCGAAAATGTGTACGATCACGTCGGCGCCTTCCCACGGTCCTCGCTAGTACCTGAAACAGATCACACAACAACTGTAAGCATAAATGCTTAGTGAGTTCCCCAAAATACAACTTACGCACATACGCCTTTCCAGGCTCTGACCTTCCGGTCCATGTGTCTCAGGGGACTTCTGTCCCGACTAGGTAAACCTTCCGGTCCTACCCACGTCAACCTTACGGTCCACATCACAATGCCTTCCGGCCCATAACATATTCGCCTTCCGGCCCATTACAAAATGCCTTCTGGCCCATATCAAGCATATCATAGATGGCACATATAATGATTAACTTATCACACATAATATATATATCTCATATCATATCCAACCTTCCGGTCACACAGTCAAACCCTTCCGGGTACAGTATAGTGAGAAAACTCACCTCGTGGAAAGTCTAAGATCTCGCGTCCTCGCTATCACCGAATCCCAACGACGACTCTACCTCGCCTAAACATAAAAATATCATTTAATTCACAAAGACTTCCACCACTAGATTTTACCCCTTATCATCATTCCTCAAAGGGTAAAAGACCATTTTACCCTTCCTTGACCTAAAGTCCTCATGTTGACCAAAACCCTAAAAGTCAACAAAAGTCAACTCTAAGAGTACGCGGGTCGTACATCGCCAATCACCTGGATCGGGGTCTCCACCCAGTACGCTGCACGTACTGGAAGTTACGCCCATCGTAACCATCAGAATCAGCCACTCTTCATTTCTGGTCTTAATTAGTTAAGCCATTACTCCAACTTCTAGATCCGACTCTTTTAGTGCGTCTAAACCCATAAAGTCGAGACCTTTAAGCCTTGGCATGGCTGTAAAGGCTCCAACATCACGTAACAACTTTCTATTCAAATTCAAGGACCTAGATCTCATGCATGGTGCAATACCCACGTCCATTATGTCATTTTTATGAGTCTACAACTCCAATAGATCAGAAACATGAAGTATCTAAGCTTATGGAGGCCATTTGCACAAAACATCTCCACCTTTGGGACTTAAACCCTAGAAAATGACACCTTAAGCATACAACATGAACCAAGTGACAAGATCCGAACTTTTTACCTGAAAATGAAGCTTTAACCCTTGCAAAGCTCAGATCTACACTTGAACACCACTTCTAGCCTCTCCAATAAGCTCTTCTTCTCCTTTGCAACTTTGGAATGGCACCACCAAGCTTAGAATACACACACAATGGCTAAACAACGAATGCACACTCTTTTTAGGGTTTCACTCTGAGGGATGGTGGCTGAGAAGTCCAGCCATACATTCCTTTTATAGCCCCTCCAAAGGAAATTAGGGTTTGGATCTGAATAAGTTACGCCGGGCGTAACCTTGGGTACGCCCGGCGTACCTGAGGGTGAACGCGTCCAAATGAGGCGCGCGAGTACGCGTAGCGTACACCTTGTACGCTCAGCATACTCGCCTACCATGAAAACCCTAAATTAACAATTTAATCCAAAACAAAAGAATACATGGATTTCAGGCTGTTACAATTCTCCCCCACTAGAACCAGACTTCGCCCCCGAAGTCTCATACTGAAAACAACTCTGGATACTGATCCTGCATCTCAGACTTGGACTCCCATGTCAGCTCGGGCCCCTTCCGATGTTGCCACTGCACTTGTACCAGGGGTACTTCCTTGTTCCTCAGAACCTTAACTTTCCGATCCCTGATCGCTACTGGTCTCTCCACATAGTTCAGTCCTGCATCCACCTGAATATCATCTAATGGCACCACTGCCGACTCGTCGACAATACATTTCCTCAACTGCAAGACATGAAAGGTATCATGGATCTGCCCCAACTCAGCAAGTAGATCCAATCGGTAGGCTACCCGGCCTACCCTAGCAATTACCCTGAAGGGTCCAATGTACCGGGGTCCTAACTTGCCCCTCTTCCTGAATCATATCACTCCTTTCCAAGGAGAGAACTTTAGGAGCACAAGGTCACCAGCCTGAAACTCAAGCTCGAACCGCCGCCTGTCCGCATAACTTTTTTGGCGACTCTGCGCGGTTAACAACCTCTGCCTGACCTGTTGAATCTGCTCGGTCGTCTGGAGTACAATCTCTGTGCTACCCATCACCCGGTGCCCCACCTCTCCCCAACAGATGGGGGTGTGACACCTCTGCCCATACAATAGCTCAAACGGTGGCATACTAATGCTCGAATGATGGCTGTTGTTATACGAAAACTCTGCTAAAGGTAGATAGGCATCCCAGCTCCCTCCAAAATCCAAAACACATGCTCGGAGCATATCCTCAAGCGTCTGAATCGTTCGCTCGCTCTGCCCGTCCGTCTGCGGGTGGTATGTGGTACTGAAATGCAGTCTCATACCCAACTCCTCATGAAACTTCTTCCAAAACCTGGAAGTAAAACGCACATCGCGATCTGAAACAATCAACATCGGAACCCCATGTTGCGATACCACCTCCCTCACGTATAATTCCGCCAACTTCTCCGCAGAAGAGCTCTCGCTGATGGCTAGAAAATGAGCGCTCTTCGTCAATCTATCCACGATTACCCAAATCGCATCGACTCCCCTCGCAGTCCGCGAAAATTTGGTGATAAAATCCATGGTAATCTATTCCCACTTCCATTTGGGAATCTCTAGTGGCTGCAATTTACCGTGCAAACGCTGGTGCTCGGCCTTAACCTGTCGACAAGTCAGGCATTTCTCAACAAACCATGCAACATTCCTTTTCATACAGGGCCACCAATATTCCTTCCTTAGATCCAAATACATTTTCGTAGCCCCGGGATGAATCGATAATTTCGATCGATGGGCTTCCTCCATCAAAATAGTACGCGTACCACCCACAAACGGTACCCAAATCAGACACTAAAAAGTCATAAGCCCTCGACCATCTGTAACAAATCTAGATACCTGACCTACAACTCGCTCCCTCTTCTGATTTTCTGGTTTCGCAGCCTCAACCTGAGCTCCTCGAATGGTATCCAAAATGGGGGTCATCACCATCAACCTCATACAAATATCTCGGATCGGTGCGCTTTCCGCCCTACGGCTCAACGCATCGGCCACCACATTAGCCTTGCCCGGGTGGTACATGATCTCACAATTGTAATCCTTCACCACATCCAACCATCTCCTCTGTCGCATATTCAGATTTGGCTGATCCATCAAGTACTTCAGACTCTTGTGGTCCGTGTAGATGGTACAACAAACCCCATAAAGATAATGCCGCCAGATCTTTAGGGCAAACACCACAGCCCCCAATTCCAGGTTGTGGGTGGGATATCTCGACTCATGAGGCTTCAACTGCCTCGAAGCATACGCTATCACATGTCCCCTCTACATAAGCACCGCCCCTAAACCCGATATAGATGCATCATAGTACACCACAAAATCCCCCATCCCTTCCGGGAGTGCAAGCACCGGAGCCTCGGACAATTTCTGATGAAGGGTCTCGAATGAGGACTGCTGCTCCGGTCCACACGAAAATGCAACACCCTTCCGGGTCATCCTAGTAAGTGGCACGGCGATCTTGGAGAAATCCTTGATAAACCTTCGATAATACCCAGTCAATCCTAGAAAACTCCTGATCTCAGTGGGTGATCTCGGCACCTCCCACCTTAACACCGCCTCAATCTTGGTCGGGTCGACCAATATCCCTTTCTGGTTAACAAGATGCCCGAGGAAGTGGACCTCTCGTAACCAGAAATCACACTTGGAGAATTTGGCATACAGCCTCTCCGATCTCAATACCCCAAGAATTTCCCTCAAGTGTTCCTCATGCTGCTCCCTGGACCTCGAATATACCAAAATATCATCAATGAATACAATCACCGACCGATCCAGCATTGGCCAACACACCTGGTTCATAAGATCCGTGAACGCAGCCGGGGAATTGGTGAGCCCAAAAGGCATCACCACAAACTCATAATGTCCATAACGAGTTCTGAAAGCAGTCTTCTGAATATCTTCATCCCGAACCGTCATCTGATTATAACCCGACCTCAAGTCTATCTTAGAGAACCAAGATGCCCCCTGCAACTGATCGAACAGATCGTCGATCCTAGGTAACGGATATTGGTTCTTAACCGTCAACTTGTTCAACTCCCGGTAATTGATACACATCCGATGTGAACCATCCTTTTTCTTGACGAACAAAATCGGCGCTCCCCAAGGTGAGCTACTCGGTCGAATAAACCCCTTCCCCAACAACTCCTGAAGCTGCGAGGTTAACTCCTGCATTTCCGATGGAGCGAGACGATAAGGCACCTTGGCGATGGGCGCCGCTCTCGGAACCAAATCGATACGAAACTCCCCTTGCCTTTCCGGAGGCACACCTGGTAACGCTTCGGGGAACACATCTGAAAACTCGCATACTACAGGAACGTCATCAACCGAATTGGGCCTCCCCGCGGCAACTCGAGTATCCATCACGTAGGCTATGAATCCATTGCAGCCCTGCTGCAAACTCTGCCTTGCCCTGGCAGTCGAACAAAACGCCGACCCACACTGGGTCCCCTCGCCATACACCGTAAGCACTCCCCCACTAGGGTCTCGAATCGTCACCAGCTGTCTCTCGCAGTCAATGACTGCCCCAAACTTACTCAACCAGTCCATGCCCACAATGACGCAGACATCCCCCATCGCTATAGGAACCAAGTCTATAGGGAACTCGACCCCAAAAATCTCGAGCACACATCCTCGAATCACATCAGTAGCATATACCGCTTTCTCATCTGCTATACAAACTCTCAGGGGTCGACTCATCACCTCCCGATCAATACCAATGTGCTGGCTAAAAGCCAACGATACAAAAGACCGACTCGCACCCGAGTCAAATAATACCAAAGCCGGTACAGAATTCACAAGAAAAGTAGCTACACATATCATAATATAAGCACAATACCTTATCATAAAAGTAAATACATGAAAGAATACATACCAGCTATGACATCAGGCGCCGCGCGGACCTCCTCCGCAATCAACTGAAAAGCTCTCCCACGAGCCTTCGGAGCCTCAGCTTTCACCGGCCGAGTCTCGGTAACCCTGGCAGCAGGCGTAGATCCCTGGCGAAGCTGGGGGCACTCGGCCTTCCAATGGCCGGTCTGGTTGCAATGAAAGCAAACCATGAATCCCTTGGGGAAATCCCTCGCAATGTGCCCCTCCTTGCCACACTTGTAGCAAGCACCCGATCGACCTGCTCCCTCGTGACCCTTGCCGTACTTTCCGCAAGTGCGGCCCTTCTGACCTCCTAATCTCGAATCGGCGGACTTGGTCCACTTGGCTGCCGGCTGAGACTGAGCTGGCTGCCGATCCACCCGTTGAGACTCGGCCTCCTCCTTGGCCTGGGTCTCCAACTTGATCTCACGCTTCCTGGCATTCGCCTGAAGCTCAGCAAAAGTCTAGTATGACGAGTTCGATACGAACTCCCGGATATCCCTCCTCAGCACACCCAAATACCAGCTCATCCGAGCCTTCTCTGTGGACACCTGCTCAGGGCAAAACATCGCCCTCTCATGAAACTTCCGCGTCATCACCGTGACATAATCATTACCCTGCTTGAGGGTCAAGAACTCCTGAACCAACCGTTCCCTCTCCACCGGGGGTACGTACTCGTCTCTGAACATAGTAGTAAACCTCTCCCAAGTCACAGCTGAAACCTCTGCCAGAGTGAAGTTTGCCGTCACGAACTTCCACCAATCCTTTTCTCCCAGGCGGAGCTAGTTCAAGGCGAACCGTACCCTCAGATGCTCTGGACATGAACAAGTGTACAAGCATCCCTCGATATCAACAATCCATCTCATCGCAGCAATCGGATCCTACGTCCCATTAAACTCGGGTGGCTTCGTGTTGCTGAACTCCCAGAATAGCAACGAGTCACCTCCCTATGGTCTGGCAGCGGCCACAGCTGCGGTAGCTGCAGTGGCTGCGGCCTCAGTCACTGCAGCGTACCGCTCATCTCTGGAATCTCAGCCCAGATCGCTGCAGCCACCTCCTCATGAATCATCTGACGAAGCTCCTCGTCACTCACACTGCTCGTACCAGGTCTGTGGCGTGGTCCAACCATGATGCCTCTGAAATACAACATAGAAATATCAGAGACTCTATCGAGCATAATCGCACTCGATAACGCAACCCTACTCAGTCTCCGATACCCAGGGATTCTTACTTGGGTTGCCCACTGACCCGGTGTCTTCAGTAGTATGGGCCCAATACTACAAACTACACAGCATCAGCATTCACCCCAAGTCCTCCTCCCCAAACCCCGGATCATGAGTACTCTATTCTTGCCATGCACTAGCTACCCACTCGGTCTCAAAACACCTCATAGAAGCAGATTTCCCTAGACTAAGGCATCACAAATCAGGCCACTCTAGTCCTAATAGGAATACCTAGTCTACTAGCATGCGTATCATATCATTTCAGACTTCATAACACATATTGTAAGAGTATTTTGGGGATTTTACCGTTCGGGCGCTGGCTGACCATACACACTTCCTCTTCTTTGGTTGTTTCAAAATCTCTTATCAAATTTTTATTGATTTTATTAATTAAAAATTTCTCAAATCCCCGGTTTGAGTTCAGTTATGCCCGAAGGTGTATTCGAATCCCTCAGACGAAGGCTCTGATACCAACTTCTAACAACGTAAATTTTAAAACCAATTTTTCATTTTTGTAAACATCAAAACATCGATTAACATTTCAAATTCAAACGTAAACAATATTGTCATAACGAAATACATCCCAAAGATCATAATATAGTTTCCTCCCGACAATGTGTACGATCACGCCAGCGCCTTCCCACGGTCCTTGCTAGTACCTCAAACACATCACACAACAACTATAACAATAAATGCTTAGTGAGTTCCCCAAAATACAACTTACGCACATACGGCTTTCCAGGCCCTGACCTTCCGGTCCATGTGTCTCAGGGGACTTCCGTCCCGACTAGGTAAACCTTCCGGTCCTACCCACGTCAACCTTACGGTCCACATCACAACGCCTTCCGGCCCATAACATATTCGCCTTCCGACCCATATCAAGCATATCATACATGGCACATATAACGATTAACTTATCACACATAATATATATATCTCATATCATATCCGACCTTCCGGTCACACAGTCAAACCCTTCCGGGTATAGTATAGTCAGAAAACTCACCTCGTGGAAAGTCTAAGATCTCGCGTCCTCGCTATCACCGAATACCAACGACGACTCTACCTCGCCTAAACATAAAAATGTCTTTTAATTCTCAGAGACTTCCACCACTGAATTTTACCCCTTATCATCATTCCTCATAGGGTAAAAGACCATTTTACCCTTCCTTGACCTAAAGTCCTCATGATGACCAAAACCCTAAAAGTCAACAAAAGTCAACTCTGAGAGTACGCAGGGCGTACTGCTAGATGTACGCGGGGTGTACATCGCGAATCACCTGGATCGGGGTCTCCACCCAGTACGCTGCGCGTACTGGAAGTTACGCCCAGCGTAACCATCAGAATCAGCCACTCTTCATTTCTGGTCTTAATCGGTTAAGCCATTTCTCCAACTTCTATATCCGACTCTTTTAGTGCGTCTAAACCCATAAATTTGAGACCTTTAAGGCTTGGCATGGCTGTAAAGGCTCCAACATCACATAACAACATTCTATTCAAACTCAAGGATCTAGATCTCATTCATGGTGCAATACCCACGTCCAAGATGTCATTTTTATGAGTCCACAACTCCAATAGATCAGAAACATGAAGTATCTAAGCTTATGGAGGCCATTAGCACAAAAATTCTCCACCTTTGGGACTTAAACCCTAGAAAATGACACCTTAAGCATACAACATGAAACAAGTGACAAGATCCGAACTTTTTACCTGAAAATGTAGCTTTAACCCTTGCAAAGCTCAGATCTACACTTGAGCACCACTTCTAGCCTCTCCAACAAGCTCTTCTTCTCCTTTGCAACCTTGGAATGGCACCACCAAGCTTATAATACACACACAATGGTTAAAGAACGAAGGCACACTCTTTTTAGGGTTTCACTCTGAGGGATGGTGGCTGAGAAGTCCAACCACACATTCCTTTGATAGCCGCTCCAATGGAAATTAGGGTTTGGATCTGAATAAGTTACACCGGGCGTAACCTTGGGTATGCCCCGCGTACCTAAGGGTGAACGCGTCCAAATGAGGCGCACGAGTACGCACGGCGTACACCTTGTACGCCCAGCGTACTCGCCTACCATGAAAACCCTAAATTAACAATTTAATCCAAAACAAAAGAATACCTGGATTTCAGGCTGTTACATAACTGGGGGATGATGTGACAACTGGCAAATATTGGTTCAAGTAAGGTCTAAATTGTATCTATGTATAAGCAAACCAATATCATAACTTTGTTGTAATACATCCTTGAAAGCCAAAAGACATCATTTGTATAAGTAAATATATATACTTTGAAAACCATGTTCGTAATGAACCTTTGAAAGTCAAAAAGTGAGAACAAAAAAATCATATGTTAAACCATGCTTCAGAGATTTCAGCCTAGGACCCAACAACCTAGTGATTTCGGTTTGCATTAGGGCCAAAATCACAAGTGATCTCGGTTGGACATAGACCGAAATCACATGTGATTTAAGTCAATACATGGATCAAAATCACATATGTTTTAGTGATTTAATGGGTATTTCAGTGGGAAAAGTAGATAAGGAAGGTTGGCTTTGTGAATTGATGCTTCACACTTTTCCAATACAAAATATTGCCCAACATTTACCCATGCAATTATCCAAAAAATAACTAGGCAAATATCCCATCACTTTCCCCTTCATATATGGCCGAGATCAACCCAATAAATCCCCCACCATTTCCATATTATCTTATGTTACTTCGTTTTCTCTCAAATAACCAAGTCCAAATCCTCCAATTTCAAATTCTCCAAGCTTGTTCCTAGAATTTTTGGTAAGATTTTCTTGTTAATCTAGTGTTTTTATACACTTTCACGTTATTTTCATCTTATTTACACACATTATTCTGTGTTAAAACCCTTAGGTTAATAGCATTTAATGGAAGTTCATCAACCCTATTCAAGTGCTTAGGCTTGGAAATCTTCGCATCATCTCTTCAAACAACCGACAACCACACTCAAGGTGAGTTCATACCCCCAACATTTTCAAGTTTTCCATATTTTAGAGAGGGAATACAAGTAAAATTTGGTTTATCCCACTAATGCTTGCATGTTTTATCTCTATGTTAAAATTATGACATTATTTGCATGAGATATGGTTATCCCTAGCTTTTATACAAATATTTGTGATATATTAGTTTTGAAATGCAAAACTAACACAAACAAAACATAATCTATGTTATAAAGTCATAAGAAGAATTATGGTTGCAATACTACATTGTTTTGAAGCTTTTTACCAAAATATAGCTTTTCTAACAAAAAGGAGTAGATTCTAGTTATTTCCCCGTTTTTTGGGTTACAACCCAAAAATATGATGTTTGACCATATATTTTTACACTATACGAGATCATTACTATGTGTTTATATAAATGATTATATAAATAGTCTCAACAAACAAACAAAGTAAACTATAAATGGTATAGTTTGGGAGTCATAAACACTACACTATCATTTTAGAAGAAACATATAATTATTTAAAAGTATAATTATCTCATCTACACGAAAAAAGGGGATTTCAGTTCGCGTAAACCGGTTGATAAAATTTTGTGAGACATTTGGCTTCATCGTACCTACCAGAGTACACATTAAAGTCCTAAATTGTAACTAGACTCTCTTATAGGGAGAGCTTGACACTTGTGTATAGATCTATATGGGATTGACATCCTCGCACCTAAACTGTTATCTATAGTTAGACTGGTAGGACTGGGGAGACAAATGTCATAACAATTCCGACGCCCGAACACGTTGTTCAATCCACTAGTCGCATTAGTATGTTTATAATAACCCACATGGAGTATTAACAAAACATTTGGTTTACGGGGTTAACATACATTCAAGGAGTTTTATATAAAGATAAAACTCCATAACATCATTTTTTAGTACAACATTACTTAGATTTCAAGTCTTGGAATTTAAGACTTACACCTCATACTTAAAGAAAATATTGGATTTTCTGAAACTATACACTATCAGGTGCACGAAATAGTTAAAATCATTTTCATAAAAAATGTTTATGAACTCTCTAACTTAATTGTTGACACTTTTGAATGTCACTTGTATCCTCAGGAAATCAGTAAACAGGTAATCAAAGCGTTTTTGGAGGATGAGGCATCGTCACAACACGTGATTTATTTTTTTCACATACATTTGGTGTCAAGTAGACAATGTTTTTTAGTACAATGTAAACTTATTAAATGTTCAATACAATGGTTTTAATGCTTTTATCGCTACTATTCAATTGTTATGATATTGTACATGAAAGTCATCTGACCCCAGATATTTTCGTCTTTCTGATCTGTGGCTGTGACAATGTGTTTTCAGTTTTTGTGTATTTACATGTTTCTAATTTTGTTTTATATTTCAATCAACTTATGATTTTAATTTATAATTTTGACATATATAAATTCCCTAAAAAACTTGCTACATGAATTACCTGAATACTCCAGAGTACTCGCTACTCCACAGACGGTCGAATAGGTATCGAGTAGTGAGTTCTACAACCATGTCTGTGAATCACAGATACGGATATTGATATTGGTCTGGATTTGGATTTCGGCGAGGTAATGGTGAGGTGGAGATCGACAATAGATAGTTGTCAGTGTTAGGAGGGAGGAAAGGGATAGGTTGACATTTTTGTCAATAATAAAAGAATAAATCGTATCTAAATTTTAGATCTAGTTTCTAAGATATGATTATTATTTTTTAAAGAGAAAATCTCATTATTTTTTGTGAAACTAGGATAAGATTTATTGTTATTTACATTCATATCTTTCCTTTATTAGAAATTGGTTAACTAAAATGCTCTTTTTAATATTCATCAGCATTTATTACAAAAATGATATATATATATATATATATATATATATATATATATATATATATATATATTAAGTGTTCTTAATATAAGCTAAAAAAGTGGTTATTAAGTGCTCTTAATTTTTTTGGTTTTCATTTGATATATATATATATATATATATATATATATATATATATATATATATATATATATATATATATATATATATATGGGTAAAGTGAATATACTTAACAACCTTATATAAGCTTAGGTACCTAACCATATTATACTACATTGTTTTTCATTATATTTCCATTGCGATCGTCTAAGGTTCTTAAACATTAATCTTTAACTTGATTTACTTTCAAGATTTTCAGACATTCACAATATTTAGGCAATTCCGAAGTTTTATTACTTCCAAGATTTTCAGACATTATAGTTTAGCTCTATTAAAGCTAAAGCTATTGGTGAAATTTTTTTATTACACAAATCTTTGAAGTTTAGCATATTAAAGCAAAATCTATTAGTGAAATATTTTACAATTAAATCGAGGATTCCGGTAAATATTTGCAAAATAACCCTTGTATCCAGTTAGTGTCGGTTTTCTGACCATATTGGAAATAAACTATCAGTTAGGGGTTTTCGTTAATAGGGATAAAGTTTAACGATATATATATATATATATATATATATATATATATATATATATATATATATATATATATATATATATATATATAGGGTAAAGTGAATATACCTAACAACCTTATATAACTTTAGGTACCTAACATCATCAAACTAGGTCATTTTGCATTAAATTTTCATTGCAATCATCCAAGGTTCTTAAACTTCATCCCTAAACTTGATTTACTTCAAAAAAAATTGGAAATTTATCATTATATTTCTCCTACATCATTTCATTTGTAGCGGTAGGATATGAAGCCTATCAGGCGGTATTCAATAGAAAGACGTGATGTAAAATAAAAATATTGGTGAAAGTCCAAGGATGTTGGAAGTAATAAAGTTATGGGTTTGAAGTTTAAAAACCTTAGGCAATTACAATGTAAATATGATACAAACCGATGTAGTATTATGGAGTTAGGGACCTAAGCTTATATAAGCTTACAAAAAGAACAGATTAACGACTAAAACGTCGGAATTACCCTTTGTAGCCGGTTTCAGATTTAACCAATATCTTGTCTTTTTTCATTAATCGATCCAAATTTTGGGGCTTTTTCATTAATTAATCAAAATTTTAGGGCTTTTTCATTATATTTTTACCAATAAACCAAAAATATTTGGACTTTTTTGAAGATTACCTTTTAACTAAAATATATTATATGATCAATGTTAATATGTACCATTACCCGTCTTCTTCTCGTGCTCATCGTTGTCTCAAATCCAACAACTAAAACCTCACTCACAAGCATCGTTAACTCCATCGATTTTCTAAAATCATCTATTCACAACTCTACGATCTTCTTTCAATCTCCAAATGAAGAAAGGAGAAAATCCTTGTTGATTACGTGGATGTCCCTATTGCCTAACCATGACTTAAACCATAGTTCCAATACTCGGATATTACTATTACCTAATCATGACTTGAACCTATACACTAATGGCGTTGTCCATAGTGTTGTTAAGAACAGAAGATAAATCCTACATGGTTCAACCGCTAGTATATTGGCTCAAGTCATACTTGACCCTTGTTTTCTTACAAAAGAGCTTGAAAACCATGAAGAATGACCACCGAGTTTAAAAAGTAACCATGGTAAAAAAAACTCAACTCAATATTATGTATTGAAAACCATGATTAATATTAACTCCAATTGTAAAAAAGACAACGAGATATCCATCATAAACTATTAAACTATTAATTTGGTATATCTACGAAGCTACCCATCAACAAGATTGTGTTCCGATCTTTATCAAAAACTTCATCATTTATTGGGTTTTTTCTTGCCAAAAGGTAAAGAATTCTGGAAGCCCCAAATAGACTAAAACGTAATAATGACAATTGTTGTAATATCATACCAATTGTCATTATAACTAAAATGTAATATCCCAACAATTGTTATTATTACGTTTTAGTCTATTTGGGGCTTCCAGAATGCGTTAGTTTTTGGCAAGAAAAAAATCAATAAATAAAAAACTTGTTGATAAAGATTGGAACACAATCTTATTGATGGATAACTCGTAGATATACCAAATTAATAGTTTAATAGTTTATGATGGATAGATTGTTGACTCTTTTTTTTTACAATTAGAGTTAACATTCTTCATGGTTTTCAGTACATAATAACAAGTTCAGGTTTTTACCCATGTTGAGTTTTTTGAGCTTGATGGTTCATTCTTCATGGTTTTCAAGCCCTTTTGTAAGAAAAAAACCAGGGTCAAGTAAGACTTGAGCCAATGTATCAGTGGTTTAACCATGTGAGATTCGTCTTTTGTTGTTAACAACACTATGGATAATGTCAATAGTGTATGGGTTCGAAACAAGGTTCGAGTCACGATTAGGTAATATAAACATCATGAGTGTTAGAACCATGGTCTATGTCATGGTAAAGTAATAGGGGCATCCACATAATCAACAAACATTTTCTCCTTTCTTCATTTAGAGATTGAAAGATGATCATAGAGTTGTGAATGGATGATTTTGGATAATCGATGGAGTTAATAATGCTTGTGAGTGAGATTTTTGTTGTTAGGTTTAACGACGACGATGAATACATACGGTAACCCTAGAAAGAGCGTAAGAAAGAAGACGGATAATGGTACATATTAACTTAGATCATATATATATATATATATATATATATATATATATATATATATATTAGTTTAAAGATAATTATTCGAAATGTCCAAATATTTTGGTTTATTGGTAGAAAATAATGAAAAAGCCCTAAAATTTTGATAAATTAATGAAAAGCCCTAAATGTTGGATCAATTAAGGAAAAAGATGAGATGCATACTAAATCAATGAAACCGGCCACGAAGGGTTATTCCGAAGTTTTACCCGATAATCTGTCTTTTTTTGTAAACAAAATTTAATTTGGGACTAAATCGTAAACTGACCTAAAATATTAGGATTTTATTGGAGAATTCCCTTTCAACACATATTGGAATGATGTTAGTTTTTAAGTTAAAACAACTTGTTTTTGGTATTATTTTGGATGAAATTTTAATTTATGTATTTTGTGATTAAAAACTGAAAAATTAACTGTGTTGCTTAAATTTTTAAAATTTTCAACTCTTAGAGCCTACTTGTTAAATTGCATCACACCTTCAAATTATATCGGTTGGCCTTGGTGACGATGAGATGGTATTTTTTCTAAATGTAGAAAAATGTTAGGGATGCATTGATTGTGGGCAGAGATACCAAAAAACCCGTACCCGATGGGTAGTTAAAACCCTAACTCGAGTTGACTGGGTAAATCACTAAGTTAACCAGGGACGGAGACGGGGATGGGTATGTGGATCAGGATGGTTCTATCTGTAGGCTGCTAATACCCGTACCCGAAATCGGCCCTGATGGATACCCGATATATATATATATATATATATATATATATATATATATATATATATATATATATATATATATATATATATATATATATATATATATATATATATATATATGTTCAGGCTCATTTGAGACCATTCTAATTTTGTGAGACCATGAGACCAAATCTAAAAATAATTTTAAAATGCAAAATAAATGGAAAAATCCAAAAATTCTTTTTGTTAATATCATTTTCGGAACTTGAATTAACTAAAAAAAATAATAATAAAAAATTTAAAAAAAATCCCGTTATTTTTTGAAAAATACGTGAAATATTCTAATAGAATATTATACTGACATATTTTAAAAAAGAATTTTAAAATGCCAAATAAATGGAAAAATCTAAATTTTTTTTTTTAAATATTATTTTCAGAACTTGAATTAACTAAAAAAATAAAAAAAACTCCCATTTTTTTTGAAAAATACGTGAAATATTCTAATAAAATATTACACTGTACACATTCTAAAAAATAATTTTAAAGTGCATATTAAATGGAAAAATCCAAAAATTCTTTATTTAAATATTATTTTCGAAACTTGAATTAAGTAAAAAAAATTTAAAAATTTAAAAAATGCGTCTCACGGTCTAACAAAATTAGGCTGTCTCGCATTAACCTAACCCTATATATGTATATGTATATATATATATATATATATATATATATATATATATATATATATATATATATATATATATATATATATGTGGTTAGGTTCAAATGTTTCTAACAATTATTGTGTGCTCGTATGCATAAATCTGGACCAACGGATGGAATAGAATCAATGGTCATGATTAGGATCTATGATACTACAATAGGGTAACATGTACCATATAATCACTCAAATTTCAGCATAAGGGTATTGTAATCAATTAACCTATATTAAAAAGGAAATTTTCGTATTTTAAGGATAATTAATTCATTTTTTTTTAAATCTGAGTTTTTTAAAATAATTCGAATTTAATTCTAATATAAGTTATAGTAATAATCGATAATATTCTATCAGAATGAAAATAATCAACCATAAACTAGTAAAGATGTTTTCGATTTTATTCATGCAGAATATTGTTACAATGAAGATTAAAACTAAGAATGATTAAAAAAGAAAAAAACATCAAAATCTAACAAAAACACTATTCTATTATGAAAAAAAGTTATTTTCATGAAACACTTTATATATTTTAGCATAACACATTTTGGTATAATACACTCGTTCTCCATGTTTTCTTCTTTCTCCATATCAATGTTAGCCTCTTCAAAACTTAAATCCACAAAGAAAACATAATCAAATTACAACAATTAAAAAATTCAATACATTCTAAGAGAATAGAAACTATAAATTCTGATAGAATGTAGTAAATACTATAAAGTTTGACAGAATATAGTAGAAAATAAAACCTATAAATTATGACAGAATGTATAGACTATAAAGTCTGGCAGAATTTAGTAGAATATAACCATAAATTTTAATAGAATGTAGTAAACATTAATGAATAGTAACATATTCTAGTCGAATGTAACCCTCAAACCGCAATGAAAAAAGATGGGGTCTTATAGGAATTTAATCAAACATTTAGAAGGTAGAAAAATTATGCAAAATAAATTCTGATAGAATAATGTAGGAAAGTCAATCTAATTATGAGGTTTTGTTCATGTACACATCCAGAAAATACAAAAAAAAAAATATTGCAAATAGGTGTATATGTAAATAAATGAAAAGCAAAACTATTGCAAATCTGTTTTTTTTAACACAGGGAGTGCATAACAATTGAAAATATATTATGTCTAGATTGTAAATAAAGTTCGTACAGTTTTAAAGTAAATCAGTTCAATTGCAAATAACAATTACCCCAAATCAAGTACTTAAATTGATTAAAGAAAAAAAACAAAAAGTTCAATAAAGGGAAACTTTACTGATTGATTAAAGAATGAGAATTATCCATGGTGTGTCTGGTATCTTGATGAAGATATATGGTAGCGTAGGTTTACAATGAAAATAGAAGACATGATGAGATGATATATAAGGGGAATTCAATTAAAAATCAAAATAAACCTGAAATTCGAATCTAAATAGGATGCACAATTTCGTTTGTTTTTGGCTGAGATTTTTGATCGATTATGCTTTGATTTAAAGGATCTAATTTTAGTGCTGCAAAATGGATCGAGTACGCTCTGATGGAATCTTCAATTTGAGAGGGTGGCGCTGATGGTGATGAATGAAAGAAGAGGGTGTCGAAGGTAGGAAAGGAAACTGTAGATGATGATAAAGGGGTCAATGGGTCGTTTGTAGAGATCAAAAACTAATTCTCCTGATTTTAAGGATGTTTAATGGTTTAAATCTTTACCATAATTAAATGTAGTCAAAATTACTATTATACCCTTTTTATTATTTATTATTGAATTTATTTTTTCTTAATTCTAATTGGTTGTTAAAGGCACACAATACTTATTGGAAACATATAAAATTAACACACACACACACTCTCTCTCTCTCTCTCTATATATATATATATATATATATATATATATGAGGGTGTCGAAGGTGGGGAACGAAACTGTAGATGATGATAAAGGCGTCGATGGGTCGTTTGTAGAGATCAAGAACTAATTCTCCTGATTTTAAGGATATTTAATGGTTTAAATCTTTACCATAATTAAATGTAGTCAAAATTACTATTATAACCTTTTTATTATTTATTATTGAATTTATTTTTTCTTAATTCTAATTGGTTGTTAAAGGTACACAATACTTATTGGAAACATATAAAATTAACACACACTCTCTCTCTCTCTCTCTCTCTCTTTATATATATATATATATATATATATATATATATATATATATATATATATATATATATATATAATATTAAATATTTTTTTATTTTTAATAGTGCATAAGCAAATGCTCATTAAACATACTAAGGTTTTTTAAGAGTCAAACTTATAG